>NW_020799143.1:10802054-10820111 GCF_003259725.1 Athene cunicularia
CCAAGTCTTCTCCAGGATGAACAGTCCCTGCTGTCTCTCCAGTCCCTTAATCATCTCTGTGACCCTTTTCTGAACTCTCTGGTGGTGTGGAAAGGGGGAAGGATTGCCTCCCTTAACCTACTGGCAATGCTTTTCTTAATTCAGCCAGGATACTGCTGGCTGTCCCTGCAGCAAGGTCACATTTCTGGCTCATGATCAGCTTAATGTCCATCAGGATCCCCAGGTTATTTTCTGCAAAGATGCTTTCAGCTGAACAGTGCCCAGCATATACTCATGCATGTGGTGTGTTATGGAGGCTCTCAAAAACAACCAAACATCAAAACTTTTAAAAAAATTATTAACACAATTAATTAACTCTCCATAAATTATGAGTTTGAATGTCTGTGAGAGAAAGAACAGAATTTTCTAGGGTTTAACAGCAACCCAAAACGCAAACCAAAGAACTCCACTGGGTTTAACAGCAACCCAAAATGCTCTATCACTCACCTGACAAGTGAGGGCTCTCAACCTCGAGGACCTGCTCAGGGCAGTGTCCTGACCCAAGGGGAGAGTCCTCGACCACAGCTGCTGCTCCAGGGGATGAGCTCCAAATGGCTCCATGGTGACTCCATTTATACCCAGGCCAAATCTGACCTGTCATCAATAGCGGCTCCCATTGGCCAAAGGCCCCAACTACTGTGAGGCCCTGAGACAAAGGAAGCCTCAAGCTGCTACACTTCAACAGCCAAGAAGCTCTGCTTTCATTGGGCACCTGCCACAGGGTGTTCCTCTCCATGAATGGAGTTTTCATCCATAAACTTGTCATGTAAATTGATTAGATATTTGGAAAATCATACCATTAACATTATAAACATAATTAATCAGACAAATATCTTCAGAAGTCTTAAAATGTACCTGCTGGTACTTCTCCTTATTGCTGTTTGAGGCACTGTTTAATACTGATTTAATTTTTTTTTTTTTACTCAAAATGGCAAAATTTAGTTTATTGTAGACTAATCAGAGCCTATATAAATATCTAAGTTATATAAAAAGGTAGTATTTCAGCAAAAGCTATCAAAAGACATTCAGTAATCATTACATTTCAGAGACACTTTTGCTGTCGCTTTCCTACCAGATTTGCCATATGTCTGTGTAAGACTGAACAGTAGAGTGAAGAGTAATGGTCTGCTTTTTATTTTGGATATGATCAGATCTCTAACTTTTTGTTTCCTTTAAAGTGGGATTTTGTCAGTATTAGAAATTATGTGGCTGCCTAAGACGTAGGGAACAGCATTAGTCAAATGGCCACTACCTTTTTGCTTTGTGCAGATTCCAAATATCAGGCTCTTCCTCACCAGTAGCTGTTGCAATATAGCTATGTAAATGATAAAACATAGCATATCACATAGTATTGCTTTTTTTTTTTTTTTTTTTCTGTACAATTTGTAAAAATGGTCATCTTGCTGTAAATTCTTGATTGAGTTAGTTTTTGAATACATTACATGTATTAAATTTTATTGCATTGTTTCAACATAATATAAAACTATATAGGCTACAATAAATAGAAAATTGTCTTAAAAGTAAGAGAAAGCCCTGTATGTAATAACAGACTGTGGAATATCTACATATGTTTAGGATATACTAGTAATATAAGGTCAAAGAACAAAATACTTTGAAATAGATATTCAATACTCTGACAAGTTTCATTATTATTTTTCTTAAATAATATTTATTTATTCTAAACAACCAGTGATATAATTTATCTAAAAAACTGCCATAACAGAAACACAAACTATCTGGTACAATTGCAATGCAGTTGATATACATGCAGACCTAAGGAGATTAGTATTGTCTAATGGCTTAACAATTTTAACAGTGCATTTCCCTAGACTGTGTATTCCTTATTTAATACATCATTCTTTTCAGATTTTTACTGTTTGTTTGTTTTATTGCCTATAGTCTGATAGAAAATTCCAACTGTCTACATTATTATTTTTATCTTAGTGGTGCCAAGAGATTCCAACTTAGACAATGCACCTGTTGCAGTAATGGAAAAATACACACAAATGCAGAGATAAAGTATGAGATGGATACTGTCTAGAACGGTTATCTACTAAATGGCAGACACAGGCAGAGTATATGACTTGACAAAGCGACAGGAAAAACTGTCAGGGCTGGAAGTTGATTTCATTACTCCATTTCTTCTCTTTAACCATCAACTCAGTGTGCCTCCACACAGAATAATTTTATTTAATTTTTCTTATACAGGCATCATCTTCTCTAATGCAATAGACAGGAGATGTAATTCAATTGCATCTCTTCTAATGCAACATTTTCAAATACAAAGTAAAAAAAAAAAAAAAACAACTTTTTTTTTTCTTTTTTTTAATCTGGTTCTAAGGGAAATACTTGAAAATATTTTTGAATTATAAAACTAAAAGACTGTTCTTAGCCATGGTTCTTTAAACAGTAGAAAAGAATAATAAAATACTATGTGTTCTGTACGTGTGTTTTTATCTCTATTTCTCACTTTCTCATAATGTTGTGAGTGACTTGTCAGTGAATTGGATTCTTTAATGGCAATGTAGACCCAAGAATAATTGAAAGGGATTTATGAAAACTGAAGATAATAACGAGAAAACTTCATATGGAATAATTACATGCTAGTACCCACTCTCATCAGGCTATGCCATTCAAGATTTGGGGGGATAAAGTGCTAAGGCTTGGACAACCATCCCAAGCCAGAGCTGACCTATAAATGAATCCTATATATTTTATAACTGAAACCACTGTGCTAGTAGGTATTGTACTAAGTTATAACAATGCACTTATGCTGATGTAAAAAGTGCTAAAGCTTTGAAGTACTGAAGCCTGAACAACAGGCCCCGAGCTGAAGCTGCTAACTTAGTCTTTAACCATTAACAAAGTCTGTAAGCTCGCTAGTGAAAGAGGCAGCTTAGACAAAATATAATCAGTAGTGAGGAGAGAATGTATCCAACTTCCCTCCTTTAGCCTTGTTCAAGGCTGAGAACCCAAGTATTTGGCCTTGTTAGAATCTCCCTTGGTTTCCCCCGCTGAGCCGTGGCCAGGCTTTGGGTGGAATCCAACAGGAGAATAAAATCAGAAATTTTCCACTCAAAACAAAGGTGCCAGCTATTCTTATATTGGGTATATAAGGCTGGACCCGCTCACAGCGACTTTGGAAGCCTCACCCATGGGTGGATGCACCCCGTAGGATTTCCCCCTTGCCGGGACAGGCTCTGCAAACCCTCACTGTAACCGGGGCTGCCCAGCCACTGTGGGTCTGGGTGATGGGAACGTGTGCAAGGGATGAGGGATCTTTCTTAGTCTCCATTCTCTCTCTCATGTAGTAATGATTTAATGCAGTACTCTGTATTTTGCTGTTTACTGCTTTGGGTGCACTATTCAGCTTTTTCTTACTGCATGTTTTCTGTATTACACTGTTACTTTGGTTATCACTAGTAAAATACGCCTACTCCTTTCACTCTGGTGTCTGGATTTAACTGGTATTCTTAATCATCAAAAGAGGGGACAAGGGTAACTCATGTATGTACCTTGGGAACTTACCCCAGTGTTTCCCTTGTAATTCAGTATTTGTTCCCCAGAAATGCATGGGAATAATAATTCTGGGATATAGAATTTTTATGCCTGGCCTTCGATGTGAATGAGAGATTGTAACTTTCAAGAAGGTGTTAGTGGCAAAAGTTTTGTTGCTAGCAAAATAATGTATGTTGTTCCTGATTTTTCAATGTAGACCATAGACATCATTTTTCTCTGTGGACTTATTTTTAGGTATATACTTCTAAAAGTGATTGTTTAAAGAAAAATGTTAAAATAATAATCCCTGAAGTGCATATGTGATTCTATGTCACATAGAAGGGGATATGTTAACCAAACCATTCTGGATAATTTATTTTATTGGTAAGAAGTTTACATTTTCAAATAGTACAGTGCTGGATTAGCTGTCCTACATTCTACGAGAATAGTTTTCTTTCTGTAGTTCACAAGCAGTTGTTGCCCTGGGGAGCTGACCTTGCCTGTGAACGTGTTCTGAGACCTGCTGTTCTTTGGAAGTTTTCCCCAAAGAAAAGCACTGGTGAAGGCTAACAAAAGCCTTAATCAGTGTCACCCTTAGCAAAGCAAGACAGGGCATCCAGCTCAGGATGCCATTGCTCAAGAAGTCGGCAACTGGCCTCTTTTTTTGAGGTCCATCTGCACATTCAGCACAAGACAAGGACAGAGAAAATAACAAGAACAGTAAAAATACAAGAGATCTTTATACTAGTACAAGGCTGATGAACGTAACATACATTTAACAAATTGGCAAGTATTCTCTTAAGATCTAACACATTTTTATTGTCTCATGTATTTGTCTTGTATTTTCAGTGTTACTACTTTAAATTATTTAGATTTGCTATTTTTAATCTTCATAATTACTCTCAAACTGTGTCCTGGTTTCAGCTGGGACAGAGTTAATTTTTCTTGAGCTGGGGATGGGCACAGCCAGAGTGCTGGACCCTGATTGGCCAATGAATTATTCTGTATCATGTAATATCATGCTCAGTATGTAAAGGAGGGGGAATCTTTCTTACTTCTTGGATTGTGACTGCAGGATCTTGGTTCTTTCAGAATTGCTAGCCAGGGATGGGCTGGGTATCAGTGGGTGGTGAGCAGTCGCATTGTGTGTTACCCGATTGTACTTTCTATTATTGTTATTGTTTTCTTTAATTACAATTACTAAACCGATTTTATCTCAACCTACAAAACTCCCTTCATCCTCCCTATTTCCCAGGCTGGAGGAGGGTCAGCGAGCAGATGTGTGGTGTTTGGTGCCAGCCAAGTTCAAACAATGACAGACTTTTTGGCACACAACGTCGGGTCCTAAGGGTTGAGGCAACAACAGATCTGATCAGTGTGTCATAACAAATGTGTTATAAGCATTCATTATATTGGCTTATCATTTGTTTGTCATAATGTCAATGGCTTGACTCCTAGAATCGTGGCTTTTCATTGCTAACAGTGTTGCTATGCATTGCCTCACTTGCCATATATAGACCCTGTGCTACTGCTTACCGCCCATGGGAGCTGGATTAAGATTTTCACTTTGCAGTACTATGTAACACTGATTTATGGGATGATGAAGTTGTCAATCCTGAGATTAGCCTGGTATTTGTACTCAGCATGGTCATCACCTCTGTGATTCAGGGGTCATCCAGTGGAACGGGTTAATGGTTATACCCTTTACCTTTTCTCCTCCAAGCTACTTACAATTGTGTTTGAGAATTTTGGTAATTTTGAATATCCTTGGAATGTTGACACTAATTTGGTTGTCTTCTGCTTGGATCCAGTATGTTCCTGCATGTGGTTCAGGCTTTGTTCAAGGTTAATCAATTATTTAAGAGTATCACTGGAGATCTACCACAAGGTTGGAGAATTATGAGTGGTTGGGGGTGTAGGATATCATGGACAAATACATAGGACAGTGGGCACCTCCAGTGCATTGGAACCTCACTCCTGAACAGGTGCAGAATCCTGAAGAATTAGTAAAGTATTTGGAAGTATCTGTTGTCTCCCTGGTAATTCCAGAGAGGCACAGCTCACTGGAACGTGGGGGGCCTGGCCCATACTTACCAAGCCCTATTAAACACTATTCAAAGGGAAGTGAACGTTTCAAAGGGAAGAGAAGATCTCTGGGTTTGATAACAAAATGACAGGTGCTGCAGCCACTCCAATGCCCACAACAGACACTGCAGCCACTCCAACCCACACAACAGGTGCTGCAGCCCATGATGGTGTCAGTTGCTTCTATACATAAGAAATAAACAAATAAATCTCCTGACATTGTAAAGGATGATGACAAACCAGGCCCATGATGAGAACAGGAGTCAGAGCCAGTGGTAGTCACCTTATCCTTATCCCTGAGTAAGTTGTGAGACATAAGAAAAGATTTAAGCTGCAATCCCGGTGAGCTACTTGTTACCTGGCTGCTGTGGTGCTGGGATAGCGGATCCAGTAGTGTGGAACTAGAACGTAGGGAGGCCAGACAGCTGGGATCCCTGTCTAGGGAAGGGGACAAGCCATTGCAAAGACGACACAAAACCTCAGTCTCCAGAGGCAACTCCTGTCATGTGTGAGGAAGAGGTATCCCTTCAAGAAAGATGTTATATGTCATCCAAGTAAGTTGACCACCATGGAGAGAGGTATTCAATACCTGAGGGAGCTAGACATACATGTAGTTTACTATGACCCAGATAATGCACAGCTACCTACAAATCTAGATAAGGTCTAATGCACCCAGCCCATGTGGTGGAAGTTTGTAGGGAGCACACCATCATCCTGTGCCAATGCATTAGCAGTAATGGACTGGAGAGATGAAGAAGGACCAACAGTGGATGAATTGGCTCACTGACTCTGGCAACATGATGAAAGCCTCTCTTCCTCCCTTGTCATGGCTGTGGAAAAACTGTGCAAGGTTTAAGCCTTGTGGGATCTGAGAGCACGTTGCTGTTGCCCCTCCCCCACCCGCGCCAGTCGGGCTGGAAGTTAGACACAGACCCCAGCTAAAATAACAAGAAATTTAATACAACAGAGTGATAGAACAATCTGAACAACAACAGTATCAATGATAACAAAAATAAACAGCAATAACAGTGAACAAGACAAACGATATACAGAGAAATACCGCTAAATGGTCAAGGAGCAAGCTCGCCGCGTGTATGGCAAAACCCAAAACTAGAAGCGAAAGTAAAAAGGCTCCACCCCTTTACCTGACGTCAGCATGGTATGAATAACCCGGCTGGAGATCCCTTCCCCCTCTCTCTCTGCTGGGGAAAAACTTGACTCTATCCGAGCTGAACCAGGACAAAAACTATCCTGAAAATTCCAGCAATTCAAATAATATATGTCTTACTCCCCACCTGCACAGACTAGGATCTCAGATACTAAGTGCAAGTGTTTCCCTAAGTGGTATCACCTTCGTGACCATGGAGAAGACATGAAGAAATGGGATGGGAAACCTACTTACCTCTTAGAAGAGCAGGTACATGAGTTATAGGGAAGAACAACTACAAATGAGGGTTCTTTTGGAAGAAATGCTGATCCAGTTTCCAGTAATCAGTTGCCCAAACAGAGCAGAAAGGTTGACTTTGTTCCCGATCCTATGAGAAGAACTTCTGTCTCATGTTCACAAGTGAGTGACCAAGATGAGACTGAGACCCGCACATACCACACTAACCCATTTGTGAACAGTGGATACTATGACCAATATTAGAGGGGCCCTGCCTCCAGACAGGTAGTGGACAAGAACAATTGAGTTTATTGGACTGTGAATTTGATGGCCTGGCACATCTGACCCCCATCTAACTGTGCTGGAGGCTGAGGTGAGTCTAACTGGGAATGAGTGCTGTGAGAGATGACTTGTGAACAGATCTGCAAGAAACACAGATGATAAAAACAGCCTGAGAAAAAGATTAAAGTTAGCAGATGGAGAGGGGAACCCTATGGAGACAGGACATTTCTGCTCTGGAGCACCTGGGCAGATATCAAGGGCCATCTGTCTGGTGAATTACTTTTGCTTCATTATCCACGAAATGCATATTAAAGCTAACACCCCTCAATATACTAATCGGGGGGGGTGTATGGAAAGTGAAATGAAGCAAAGAAGATGGGTGCCTCCTTGAACAGGTACCAAGAGCTGGGCCACTGAAGAACATAACAGCCAACAGGTGGATCAAACTGCTAAGATTAAGGTGTAATTAGGTAGATTAAGTAGATCTGGACTGGTAACATAAGGGTGAACAATTGCTGGCTCGCTGGGCCCATGACTTCTCAAACCAGAGAAAGGGGTGGTAATTAAATTATTTAGAATGTATTGGGAATCTTAGCATAATGTAAATGGTATGGAATAACGGGTGGAGACTGTCTTGGTTTCAGCTGGGATAAAGTTAATTTTTCTGGAGTTTTGTGGGGGCACAGCTTGAGTGCTGGAGCCAGATTGACCAATGCGATACTCCATATCATGTGATATCATGCTAAGTATATAAAGGAGTGGCAGCCAGGAAGTATGTGGGTTCTCTCTTGCTTCTGGAATTGTGACTGTAAGATCTTTGTTCTTTCAAGATTACTAGCTGGGAATGGGCTGGGTATCAGTTGGCAGGTGTGAGCAGTCGCATAGTGAATTACTCATTTTTACTTTCTATTATTGTTACTGTTTTGTTTTATTACAATTACTAAACTGTTTTTTATCTCAACCTATGACTCTCCCTTCATTTCTCCAATTTCACACCCACCCTCTGGACAGGGAGAAGGGTGAGTGAGCAACTGTGTGGTGGTTGGCTGCTGGCTGAGTTCAAAGCACAATAGACTGATTTCAGAATTCTTTGCTTGTATGGAACTGCTAAGTTCTAGTATAAATCCAGCACTTGGAATTTTACATTTGGCATCTCTACACATTCTATCCTTGAGTTTATACAAATGTCTTTTTAACTTTGGGGAAAACTTACACATATTCATCAGACTAATAATACTTTCACCACAGAAAAATGCAAGATAGTCACTACAAAATAAAATATGTTCCTCCATGTTACATTCCAATAAGTATGGAAGTTTAATAAATATCATGTTTCTATGTGGTATGTAAAAGAATGAAAGTTTCCATTAATCCAGATTTCAGTCAATATTAGATGGCATCTTTTTAATACTCTGGTAAAAAAAAAAAAAAAGTTCAACTTATGGATCATGTATAGATGACTATGAGTTGACTACAGTCCATGAGACTGTCATTTATTACTTTTTCTTTACAGCTTCATGTCTACATTGTGCTTCAAATGGACTGTAAGGTTTCTGCTTCCTATAAGCTATACAAGTTTTAAAGGAAATACATAGCTGTATATGAGGAAAATAATCAAAAATACTCCAACCGCTTTTTAGGTACTTGTCCTTATTTCTCTTGACAGAGCTAATAAATTTTTGGTGACATTTTTCTATCAGTTTATTATGTTCTCTAAAATGTTATTCAGTTCTAAACCAACAAAAATAAAAGAAGTTAAACTGACAGAATTCAGAAAGTTATCATAAGCACAAAGCCAGTGAGGAAAAAAGTTAAATAACCTCTGCCTTTTTTTTTTTTTTTTTATAATTTTATGTGAAATATGTAAACATTTTATAATCTTGAGTGAAATCGCTTGACAGCAAGCAAGCCCAAGTATGATTGAGTTAACAAAATTACTTCAGCTTTAGAAAAAGGGAAAGTACATTTTCATGGGGTATAAACTTTCCTTTAGGGTACCTACAAATATTATCTGGTGTATTTAAAGTTGTAAATTTCATAAAATAGACATAAATAGTTTAAAAAGTGAAATTCTTTGCCAAATAAACCACTTAAGAAGTGATCATGAAAAACAGAAAAAGGAAATGCATGAGAAGAACAAAATGTATATCCTAATGTCTAGACTTGTTATACTTTAATGATCTGACCAATAAGTTAAGGATACTCAATAAATTTCTCCTTCCCTCTAAAATGTGTATAGGTATACCTATTCTTGCCTATTTGTGTTAAGGTTAAGCATTTCTTTTAGTTTTATTTTCTACATCTGTATATAATGCTTCATTCATGGGTATAAATGAAGAGGTAACTGCAGTCATAAAACAAACTTTAGAATATGAACACAACTCCTATACTTTAACAAAAAACATGGGTTTGACTAAATGTTATCAACCTCTAAGAAGTTCATATATAAAGGGTTTTAGACTAAGATTTTTGTAATGTGAGAAACTTCCCTATGCATGAATATGAAGTTGTGAAGGGTTTATGCATTACCAGCTAAAAGAATTCCTTGGAATGAAGTTACTGAAGCAATTTTTAGTAACACCACATCTACAGCACTGAATAGGAGGATGAAGGCCAGAAGAACCTCTTGTCTGGGGTCTCAGGTCTTTCTCAGTGCCTGATCTCATCAGTTCTCACCACTTAATCGAATAAAATGGGCTCTTGTAGCACACGAAGGGTAGGAAAGAGGAAGAAGTGGTCGGGTGACTGCTGCCATTCTTCATTGGGCCCACTGGAGCTGGGTATCACCCTTCCCTACATTACAACTGTTGGTTTAAAAAGTGAAACAGTTTTTAGTAAACATCAAGGCACATGCACAGGATAATCTGTGGTCCACCAGAAATTATGAAAACAAATTTCTTAGTTCCTGTATCAGAACTGATTCAGTGCAGGACAGACAAGCAAACAATTGATTTTGAGGTTTTTAAAGGAAAAGTTAATGTAAGAGATTGTAAGAACCAACAGTACTAACATCAGATACAGAGAGTGGAATAAAAAATAAGTCTTCTAGGTCTAGATAAAGAAGATTAAAAGTTCACAATTGTAGAAAAACTTTCAAATGACACAAAACATAAAACTTTCTCTTTAGGATTTAATTCTCAAAGTTTCTTCAAGACCTCGGAAATACAGAGTCATATCAATTTCATATATATTATATATTCTGTAAAACAGCTCTACAGCTCTGGTGTTTTGTTTTCTTGCACCTGCTGTGTTTTTCTTTAGCCTCACTTTTACTACATCAAAGGAAAATATTTTCTGTTTCCTCACAAAAACATTTGGTGGTTAGAGCAGGAAGGATGATTTTGTAACTTGTTATCACTACAAAAACCCCCAGACTTGCCTCACACTCCCCAAAATAGAGAGCTTTATTTAAAAAAAAAAAAAAAAAAAAAAAAAAAAAAAGCAGCATTCTTTCCCTGCAGTGCTCAGTGTGAGTTTTAATGGAATTTCAAGTTTCTTAATACTATTAAGATTCACTGTTTCTTATAGAGAATAAAACTGAAAAACTCCTTGTGAGGTTGGAATAGAAAAAGCACATGTCAAAACAGAAAGTTACTTTTTTTTTGTGAAGTAATACCAACAAATGCCACTGTAGTGTGTAAACATATAAACAAAAATATTGTAGTGACATAAATATAATATTCACTTTTCTTTTAGTATCAGCTTATTGTAGTAAGAGCTGGAAAACACACATGGTTAAGCTATGGCAGCATAGCTTGTAGAGATTCTGTTAGCAGTGGAACACGTGGTGCTAGTATTCTCAAGCCAAAACCATGTTTTTCTCAGTAACTGTTTCCCAGTTTTCATATATACAAGAGCAAAAGTCAAAGTAGCATGTCATGGTACAAGGCAAGAGGGAGATGATCAAGGTAGCGGTTCAGGTGGCTACTTTACTTGTGTTCAGTTGGAACCTTTTTCCTGTTATCAGAAATGTTGTTCATTGCCCCAGAGCAGACCTTGAAAGTAAGAACAGAGGTCACAAAGCTGACTGCAGGGAGTCAAAAGTAATCTAAAAATAAACCTAGGATTTTGAACACTGCTGCTTTCTAGTGCAGATTTGCCTTTTTATCTTACATGCAGCATAGCTGTCTCTAAAAATTTCCTCTTCTATTTTCTCTTGTACTTCTTGCAAAATCTGGGGAACTTTGAAAGCTCATCCTTCATTATTTTGAAATATAATATTTAAAAATAAAGCAGGACTTGCAAACTTCATCATTGTTATGAATTTTGGAGAGAAGGGCTAAGATTTTGGTCTAGCCAAGTATGAATGGATTTGTCAGTTGATGCTACAAATAAATAATCCTACACATAGACAAAGACTAATAGGTTTCAGAATAAAACATGTGACAGAACATGTAGAGAGTACAAGCACCTGAGAAGATATGTTTGCAAATCAGTAATACATCCCTGTCTATGGACTTTCTAGAATTACTAGGAAAACAAAACAAACCAAACAAACCAACCAACCAACCAAACAAACAAAAATCCCACCAAAAAAAAAACCAAACACAAAACAAAAAACCCCCAACTATTAATAAAAGATGCCAGGGTTGGGGATACCATATGTTAATGCTGACTCGAAGTTCACATAACAAACACACAGTGGTAGTTGCAAATATGTGAACATTTTAGTCAAAATTAAGCAGATAGTATCTTATTTCCAGTTGTGCACTGTGTAGTTTACAAAATCTCATGCAGTAGGAAAAACAAATTAAAAACACCATGCTGTGCTGTCATGGGTCAGAAGGAAAAAAGATTGTATTTTATACTTTAAGGAGAGATAGTAATGTTGAAAGTCTTTCTCAGCTAAACTTAACAGCAAACAAATGACACCTGCGAGCAGCAATTCCTTGGCTCTATGCTCCAGACACATTACCAAGTTCATTTCAGTCTTTGGTGAAAAAAAAAAGGAAATAAATAAATCCAGAATTAATTTTAAACAAGGACTCAAAGTCACCCTAGAAAACACATTTAAAAGTTGTTTTATTTATTTTGAAGCTGAAAATCTGAGAGTACCTAAACCGCATTTGTCTGTAGAGGATACATTTTTTACTTCTATCTAACATAGAAGAGGAGGTACTGTGAAATATTAAGTGAGAACTAGTAGCCAAAGGTCAATCAATTTTTCTTCTTGCCAGTGATGGTTTAGTGACTTAAATGAGAACTGGAAAGAATATATCTTTGTTTATTATTCACTCTCCCTTTACAAAAACTTCTCTGTTGTGGTGTACTCAGGGAGGAGGAGATAGACAAAACAGAAGAAAAAAAAAAAAAAAGTGATTCTAAGTGGGTAAATAAAACTTAATAGGAAGAAGAGTGAAATGCACCTTGGCACCCAATCCCTCCCATCAGCAAATGTTTCTTGTTCCATTCTCAAAGGTGGGTTGTTTTCTGGGGTAAACTAAGAGCCATCTATCAGTGCCAAGGTTAGTTCATTCAATTATCTTGTAAATAAATTGAGATACATATGACAAAATCAGCTCTGAGCAACAGAAAGTAATCCAAGGTAGATGGTGCAATCATCATTACTGGAGTATCATTCTGTCTTCCCTAATCCTCCTCAGATATTTGAAAGTTGTCTTCAGTATGCAGCATAATACTATGTATTTATAATTCCTGGTTCAGCTAGGATAGGGTTAACTTTCCCCGTCAGGAGGAAGGGATCTCCACCCAGGTTATTCATACCATGCTGACATCAGGTCCGGCGAGGGAGCGCAGGAAGCTTCCTTTTGTGGCTTTGGTGATAGGGAGCACGCATGGCGGGCTGGCTGTGTTCAATGCAGTATTTCTCTGTATATCTTCTGTCTTGTTCACTGTTATTGCTGTTTATTGTTTTTATCATTGCCACTGTTGTTGTTCAGATTGTTTATCCCACTGTTGTATTAAATTTCTTCTTATTTTAACCCGGGTCTGTGCCTCACTGCCAGCCCGACCAGCTGAGGGTGGAGGAAGGACAACAGCAACATGGTCTTCAGTCCCGGCAAGGCTTGAACCACCACAGCCTTTTGGCACACCAACATGGGGCACGAATTGGGTTGAAATAAGAATCAAAAAGGGACAGATCCTGACCGGAGTGTGTTACAGCAATTTCTTGGGTGTAATTTTTTTTTTCTGATTGTATTTGTATCTGTTTGATAAGAAAATGTTTGCAATGCTGGCCCACTTGCTTGGGTGGTGGAGCTGGATTAATTCTTATATCCAGTATATGATCCCAGTGGTGGCGTTTGTTATTGGTGGAAAATGTATAAAGGGTCTCTTTTTGCTGTACTGCCTATTGACTGCTTATAACATGCTCGTATCACTGTTTGTGGGGGTGAGCCAGTACCTGTTTACTGCCTGGCCTTCTGGTAGGGGTCTCACCCCCTCTATGGGTGAGCCAGGGGAAGAGATCCTCTCAGTTTTTGAGAGTTTCAATTATCCTTGGATGAGGAGAAGCGATATGCCCTGTTCACTGATGGGTCTTGTCTCATTGTGGGAAAACATCGACGATAGAAGGCTGCTATATGGAGTCCCACACAATGGGTCACTTAAGCTGCTGAGGGACAGGGTGAATCGAGCCAGTTTGCAGAGGTGAAAGCCGTCCAGCTTGCTTTGGATATTGCTGAGTGGGAAAAGTGGCTGAGGCTCTACCTCTATATGGTCGGTGGTGAATACCCTGTGGAAATGGTTGAAGCAATGGAAGCAGAGCAACTGGCAACGTAAGGGTAAAACCGTCTGGGCTGCTGAAGTATGGCAGGACATTGCAGCCCATGTAGGAAACCTCGTTGTAAAGGTGTGCCATGTGGATACCCATGTACCCAAGAGTCAGGCCACTGATGAACATCAACACAACCAGCAGGCAGACCAAGCTGATGAGTGGCTCAGGTGGACTTGGACTGGCAGTGCGAAGGTGAACTGTTCATAGCCCGGTGGGCCCATGAGACCTCAGGCCACCAAGGTAGGGATGCAACATGCAGGTGGGCTCGAGATCGAGGGGTGGACCTCACCATTGACACCATTGCAGAGATCATCCATGGATGTGAGACGTGTGCTGCAATCAAACATGCCAAGCGGGTGAAGCCCCAGCGAAATGGAGAGCGATGGCTGAAATATAGATATGGAGAGGCCTGGCAGATCGACTACATCACACTGCCACAGACCCGCCACAGGAAGCGCCACGTGCTCACAATGGTGGAAGTAACCACTGGATGGCTGGAAACTTACCCAGCTCCCCACGCCACTGCCCAGAACACCATCCTGGGCCTTGAAACCCAAGTGCTGTGGCGACACGGCACCCCACAGAGAATTGAGTCAGACAATGGGACCCACTTCCGAAACAACCTCATAAATGCCTGGGCAGAAGAACACGCCATAGAGTGGGTCTACCATATCCTCTACCATGCACCAGCCTCTGAGAAGATCGAGTGCTACAATGGACTGTTAAAAACCACACTGAAAGCACTGGGAGGTGGCACCTTCAAAGACTGGGACATGCATCTAGCAAAGGCCACCTGGCTCGTCAACACAAGAGGATCTGCCAATCGAGCTGGCCCAGCTCAGTCAAAACCTCCACGTGCTGTAGATGGGGATAAAGTTGCTGTGGTGCGCATGAGGAATATATTGGGAAAAGTGGTCTGGTTTAGTCCTGTGCCAAGCAAAGGCAAAGTCAAACCCATCCACGGGATTGCTTTTGCCCAAGGACCAGGGTGCACCTGGTGGGTGATGCAGGACAATGGAGAGGTCCGATGCGTACTACAGGGGGACTTGATTCTGGGTGAGAACATGCCGTGAATTATGCTGTGCCTTTGTTAATTGTTATTTTTTTATTGTTAACTGGTAAATGGCAGCTGGACATGACACAGTTGGTAAAGAATAAAGGGGTGGATTATGTCCTGGTTCAGCTAGGATAGGGTTAAGTTTCCCCAGAAGAGAGAGAGGGGGAAGGGATCTCAAGCCAGGTTATTCATACCATGATGACATCAGGTCCGGGCGAGGGAGTGTGGGAACTTGTTCCTTTGTGGCTTTGGTGACGGGGAGCATCGTGAGTGAGCTGTCTTTATCCTTACTGTATTTCTCTGTATATCTTTTGTCTTGTTTACTGTTATTACTATTTATTGTTGTTATTATTGCTACTGTTATTGTTCAGATTTTTTATCACACTGTTGTATTAAATTTCTTCTTATTTTAACCCAGGGTTTGTGCCTCACTTCCAGCCTGACCAGCTGAGGGTGGGGGCGGGGCAATGGCAATGTGGTCTCCAGTCCCGGCAGGGCTTAAACCACCACATTATAGTAAAATATTATATCATCTACTATATATTAATAGTAGATCTATATAGGTAGATACCTACTATAGATCTACTATTTATATGTAGTAGATATCTACTATATATATAATAGTATGATGTTATAATACAATATAACATATAGGAAGTATATTACAGTGTAATATATCAATATATCATTGTATTGTAGTAGATGGTATTACACTATTTTGCTTAAAGCATCAAGCAATTATTTCAATTTGCATTATCAAAGGAAGAAGTAGCATTTCATACTGCAGAAAAATATGCAGAGTCAAATATATTTCTACAGTCCTGTATGTAAATTATATCCAAACTTTAAGGGCCTCTCCTCAGATTGACTAGACTATTTGCTTAAATCATAGACGTATTATTCAGTAGCTGCTACAAAATGCTGTAAAAATGGAAATGTGTTTGCAACCTTTTCATTTCCTTTGTGCAAACAGCTGGTGTATGATTTCCCTTGAAAAATGTAGACTATGCTCTTCAACATTTTAAAAAATATTCAGGTTGTTTAAAAGAATACTAGTCTAATATGTGATAAACCTTTCAATGCCTTTAAAATAGATGATGAAGGATTAGGCCCAGCTAAGATACCTAGTTACAAAAGAGATTATATTTCTGGTTAATCTAATCAATTTTAAAAGAGCATTCACTGTTCATCTCTGTCTAGATACAAATTTCACTCTCAATAAGTTGCAAATGCAATGCTAAATATAAATGTTCACTGAATTTATAATGCAAAACTTTGTCCCTACAGGTATTCAGAAAAAGAACATTCTTGCCAAGGTTTATACAGTTTCTTCTAATCTGTTTTTCTAGTAGGTTAATTCCGTATTTCATCATTCCTGCAGATGTACTGATTATCAGTTTATTCCTGCTTTATACCTCTGACATCTAGTTCTAATAAACTACACTCATATCAATAACACTGACAGCTCTTTAAACAAGTAACTTGTGCAATGTGGTGCAGAACATCATATTCAAATACTGAACCGTTTCTTGTTAAGAACTTCACGTACAGTGATATGAAACTATTTCACTGTCTGAAATGTCATGTCTGTACTTAAACCTTAAAAAAAAAAATCCTGTGATTTACTTGGTAGTTATCTAAAATTACAAATAAACATCTGGCAAGCCTTTAATACTATCTATCACCCAGAAAATAAGGGTGAGGCAAAGCTTTTGAGGAGCTGTCTAGCCTTAAGTGCAGATCTAAATACATACGTAGTGAGAGCACACTACTTACCATTCTTTTCAGATCTGTCTTAATCCTGGGGATCTGTTTTGTAAATGGCCTTTTCTTATGACTGAAGCCTAATTCAACACAAATTCAGAGGTCTCACTTATTCACATCTGCTTTTGGATCTGAATTATACAGTGTATCCCTAGACAATTCAAAATACATCTCTAGAATCTTAAAAAACAAAGATAATGGGGATTTCTTTCCTCAGTTGCTAATTTACTAGTCTGCTCATATGTAAAGGAACTGACCCTGGAGTAGTAGTAAACTGAAGAGGAGGATCCAGAAGAGAAGAGGGTCTAATGGTGTTGGGCATGGAGTAGCTCTGACTATCAGCACTGCCACCAGAACAACAGTCTGGTCAGACAACACAGAAATGTAGTTTTTGCTTCCTTGCATGTATGATCACTGCTGACAGTTCATGTAATAAAGATGGCAGCCAAAATTATGGAGGAAGGAAAGGTGAAACAAGATCATGCTCTCACCCATCCCCTGCATTGTGACCTGCCTCCCAAATTTAGTGACTTCATGACAGATTTGGTTTTGATGCTGTCAGAAGTAAAAGCTTTCAGGAGTCAGTAATTAGAAATCCTAAATTACTCCTCCTCTAACTAGCCTGACTTCTCCAAGCATGTAATTTTTTTCCAATTTGACAGGGTGTCCCAAAGCTCCTTGCTTAAGTATAATAGCAGAAAGTCTGCAAAAGGAGAAGAAAACCCTGACGATTCTGTTATGGAAAAATACACTATGTATCTGAAAATATGCCTGTATAAACTGTGCATAAGCAGCATGCCAATGAGTTTTACAGGCAGTGGGAAATAAATGTAGCTTAGAAGTTTTGAGCTCTCATGTATATTCTTCAAAATTGAGATCTGAACTTCGGTAACAATTTTACTGCAGAAAATCTATGTAAAAATAAAAAAAATCTCTTAATGGTTCCTTAAGAGAGAGATCATTATAGATATCTTTTAAACAATAGAATATTGTTATCACAGTCCTGCCCCATTACTGCTCAGTAATGGATTATATCAATTTTCACTGATATCATTGATGTGTACTTTTTTATCCTTGATGTGAAATTAAAAAAACAGCCTTGTGTTACTTGCCCTCAGGTAGTGTGCAATCTTAGGGATTGTATCGGAGACACACATATAGGATAAAAGGGCAAAGAGAATGACCTCGTGTTCACCCCCCCCCTTTTTTTTT
>NW_020799143.1:10820161-10841120 GCF_003259725.1 Athene cunicularia
CCCCGAAGGGACGACATTTTCTAAGATTTGGATGTTCAACTACACCAAGTGATTTCCCAGGAATTGAGTGTGTATGATTGTAATTGCTTTTTTGTGTGTAATGCTGTATAGCCAACCTGCAGTTCATACATTTATTGCAGGCAATCTCAAAGAATCTGTAGACGTTGCCTAAGAATAACCCGTACTCTTTGTGAACCTGACTGCTTCTGTTGAATGCAACCAGACCTACAGTGTACGGGCTGTTTGTGCATTGGGTGTCGGGCCTATAATTGTGTCCATAATTGTCACACCTGTTAAGAGATTGTGGTGGTGCAATTCTTACCCCTCCCTGCCCTCCCTGTTGGTTTGCTTGGTGCCAGGTGTGATTCCATCCACATTCCCCTGAGCCATACACCAATCTGTGGAGATAAGGACTGATAATGTTAACGAGCCTGGCTCCTGCCCCTCTGTGCAAGGTTTAATCCTTGCCGGGATCGGAGAGCACGTGGCCGTTGCCCCTCCCCCACCCGCACCGGTCGGGCTGGAAGTTAGACACAGACCTCTGCTAAAATAACAAGAAATTTAATACAACAGAGTGACAGAACAATCTGAATAACAACAGCATCAATGGTAACAACAATAAGCAGCAATAACAGTGAACAAGACAAACGATATACAGAGAAATACCGCTAAATGGTCTAAGGAAAGAAAGGTTCCCACCGAGCCCACCAAAAAGCAAGGAAAGGTTCTGCCCCTGGACCTGATGCCAGCATGGTATGAATAACCTGGCTGGAGATCCCTTCCCCCTCTCTCTCTGCTGGGCAAAACTTGACTCTATCTTAGCTGAACCAGGACACCCTCCTGACTGCTTGGAAATGGTTATAATGGGCCCATCATGTCCTGATGGCCTGGCACACCTGTGCCTGGGATGGGATCAGATGGAACAATAACAGGGTTGCATGTTCATCAAATTCTTGTGCAACTGCCCGAAGGCACCAGATAGTATTTGACAAAAGTCACTTATCTTGGATCCTATAAACTGCGACCACCAGAGAGACCCTTTGAACTCTCCTGGATCACAGCCGGCCTGTGACCAGCATCTCCCCTGAGCTGGGACGCCTCTCAGGTACCAAAACCCTTAAGGTATCATCTGCTCCAGATGGAAGGCCAGGGCCAAGTCCACCCACTCGAGTCTCAGTTATCACCTGTTGAGAAATGCCAAGGTGTTGTGAGTATTTGCTCTAAACTCGAGAGGGTAATTTCCTTTGAACTAGTTTCTATTTCACCTGTTTATTGGTGTGTGTGTGTGTGGGGGGGGGGGGGGGAGGGTAAATACCCTTGCCCTTGCCCTTGTTCCTGTGTGCTGTTCACTTTACTGAATCCAAATACCTTTGTTCCTTTATGTATATGTCTGTTTTGTGTAAGTGCATGTATATATGTATAAATTAAGGTACCGTTAAGTAAGTTAGAGTGAATCTTGTCATTTTAGAATCTGAATAAGTCGCTTTTCTTTCTGAATTATTTTTTATTGACAAATTGTTGTTAGTTATTAATAAATATAGATTAGTTTTACTAAATCATTACCGTGTCAATACTGTCATCCACAACAGAGATAAGCCCAGCCACCCCTGGCCCCTCTAATCACTGAGGACTGACTAGAACACAAGGGGATTCATCTCTTACCAAAGTAATTGATTATCTTAAATGCAACAGTAACTAAGCACCACTGTGTAAGAAACTTTACTGTTGTTTACTAACAATAATTTTATTCTATATTATATTTGAGACAAATATTTTATTATTTTCTTACATTGTTTCAATTGTTTAACTGAGCTAAGATTTGCTTTTCTCCCTTTCCACTTAACATTATTTTTAAAATAAATTGATACTGCTGTTTTGATCTTTGCAAGACAGATAAAATTAGTAGTAAGTTCATAGATGATAAAAGTTAATACAACTATTTTGTTAAGAGTTTAATTTGCGACTTGTTAGCTTAAAGATCTAAAATGAGAATGTCAGTGTAATCTGTTTTTAAGATATTTGTAAATTAGTTTAATGCTCAAGTTGCTTGAAACAGCTGATTGAAATAGCATACTCCCAAATTGATCTTCTTGGCGTGAAAATATTTATCCAATAAATATTCAACCTGTATGATTATAAAACAGAACACTTTGACCTTCACTGAATACTTTTTAAAAGAAAAAGGAATGTTTAAATATTTGCTCATGGACTTTAAGACTACTATCAGGTACTAAAAATGTGACAGATACTGGAAGCAAATATAGGAATAAATTACTTTTTCATGAGTTCTTCCAGTGACAATGGCATTCTGCATGAAATAATCTTCAATGTCTACCTTTGATAGCTGAATAGAAAAGAGAGCTATATACCCACATCAAGATGTATGGTTTAGCAGTGACATAGCTCTATGCATCTGGCTGTCTGGGTGTGATTTTCCAGAAATGGCTGAGGGAACATTTTGCAAGTATATCACAAAAGAGTATTCGGTTTATCAAATTTTTTTTTGGTACCAATTTGAAAAGCAAATTATTCAAGAATTTTTGCTATATCTGTGTGCATGTGTGTGCATGTATTCACAGTGCACAGCATAACAGAACTCTAATCTCTAGCTGAAGATTAATGTTTTATTGTAATACAAACAGAAAATAATCAAAGTTTATAGACTTCAGTGGCTGGATAATATGAACTGAACTTCTTCCAAGATGAATCGCAACAATCCAGTTGATGAACAATTTAAACTCAGAAGGGTTAAACAGGAGTGAAAGCCAATCCCACGCTGCATTAAAACGTGTTATTAGATGGATATCAATTTAAAGCAGCTGAGAATTTGGTTCATTATAATTTCTGAAGCCTTATTACTTCTATAATAATCTGACACCATGCTTGCAGGTTTACCAAGCTACATGTCCTTCTTGGATCTGGGGCGAGGCAGCTATGAGTTGTGCCTGTGTGGCTGTCCCAGGGGGCAGAGGCACCTACAGCCAGGGATTCTGGAGCCAGTGCAGTGCACTCCTTGAGCTGGAAGCGCTGTCACATAATTTCTGCAAGTAAATGAAGAACTGAAGAGCTAGAGCTTTTGGCTTGTCAGCAATGCTAAAACACTGTTGTGCAGAAAAAAGGGGACAAAGGTTGTGTTTCAACAAAATGTGTAATCAGCTGAGCATTTCTAGGGGCCTAAATATAAATTTGGGTACAAGGAATTTCAGGCAACATTGGAGTGATACTGTAACACAGTTTAATGAACACTTACTTAAATTTAACAAGAGAGTGATTTTACCAAAAAGGATCAGAGACCTTATTATGTCTAAATACAGGGTACATCAAAATGAAGAAATTGCCACGCTGGATAAGGTCAGTGCTGCGTCTGGCACAGTGGTGTGAGCCTGGCAGTGACAGATCCTCCAGAGGAAGGCACAGCACACTGCTGACCTGGTGGATTTTCTTGCGTAGGCAGTTTCCTCTGGCAGAACTGGCAATCACTGGCTTATGCTCTGAGGTATGAGGATTTACATTTTTATCCTATCTAAACCATTTATTTATGTTCTCAATTTACATGTGAATGCCAAATCCTTTTTCAATGCCATTTAGTGACAATCCCTGTGATCTCTTATGGCAGTAAAGCTTCTCTGTTTTACATCCAACACATTTACAGTTTCACACAAGGTAAACAAAGGCAAATTTATTTAGTCAAATAAAAAGATAAAGGCCAAGGTTGTGGAGAGGCAAGGTTCAAAATGATGTTAATGTTTTGGCAACCCTGTCATGCAGTGGTGTTCATGTGACTGGGGAACAGACCTTCCTTTCTGGAGTGGTTGACAGGGCTGAGGAGGACTTTCACATGCCAGAAGGAGCTCTTCCAACTAACTGCACAAAGTGAAACTCTTTAGGTTGCCTCAAAAAATTGGTGCTGAGCAAAAGTGTGGGCTTAAATCTTTGTTTGACAGTCATAGTCATAGCCACAAAGTTCACTTGTACTGGGACTGCTGTTCCCTTGGATGTGGGAACATGTAGGCTGTAAAGCTTGTGTGAAGGCAGACAGTGAATCCCACTGGCGTGTTGACCTGAGGAAGGTGCAGACATCCTTGTGTTCTTAGTGAAGGAGATCTGCCTATCATGCTGCATTGTTTGTGTGTGTGGCGGAGGTTTTTGGTAGCAGACAAGGAGGCTACAGTGGCTCCCCCCGGCTCCAAGTTGGACCTACCTCTATCCAAGGCTGATCCAATTAGTGATGGTGCACACCTCTGTGGTGTGGGAAGGGGAATCTGGGAGAAGACATTGGCGTTATGAGAAGGATTTGTGAAGGAAGCACCTATGCAAACACTGATGTCAGTGGAAGAAATGGGGAGAAGGGAGAGAAGGAGGAGGAAGAGAAGGAAGAGGAGGAAGGAAGAGCAGGAGGAGGAGGAGGAGGAGGAGGAGGAGGAGGAGGTTCGCCAGAGCAAAGACTCCCCTGTAACCCATGGTGAGAGGGCAGACTGTACCCTGCAGCTCATAGAGGTCCACAGTGGAGAGAAGACCCACCTGCAGCCTGTGGAGGAACCCATACCAGAGCAGGCAGCCTCACCAGAAGAAGGCTGGGACTTGGTAAGAAGCTGAACTGGTGTAGTTTGGTGCTGGGATGATTGGAACACACAAAAGAGACCCATGCTGGAGCAGTTTGTGAGGAGCTGCAGTCCATGGGAAGGACTCATGTCAGAAAAAGTTAATGGAGGACTGTCCTGAGAGAATGACCCCATGCTGGAGCAGGGAAAGAGTGTGAGGAGTCCTCCTACTGAGGAGAAAGGAGTGTCAGGACTGACAGCAACCCTCATTCCCTGTCCCCATGCTCTGTAAAAATATTGAGAACAAAGCTGAACTCAGAAAAGGGAAGGGTTCTCACTGTCCTACTCTCTTGTAGCTAGTGTATGAATTAAACTGGTGTTCTTTTTCTTCCCCTAACGAGTCTGTCTTTTGCCTGTGACCATAGTGGGTGAATCATTGCCTCCTGACCTTATCTTGATTCCCGAGCCTTTTGTTTTATTTTCTCCTACCCATCCCTGAGGGGGAAGGATTGAATGAGCAGCTTCATGGTGATCAGTTACCCTCTGGACTCAAACCACAACACATATCCATCAACACATGTCCACATACTTAAAGGATTTTATTACCTAAGTCTTAGGATCACTAAGATCTTAGGGGGTCAAACAGATTTTGAGATTTTATGTACCTGGCATATTCTTTGTAACTGGCCCACAGTTCATGTACAAAAAATGATATGCACAAATACAGAGGACAGTAATATGTTGTCCAATGTACTGAATTCTAGCTAAGAAATACTGTTAGTAATAAGGAAGTGAATCCTAGAAAATGAATGAGGATAACTGTGTGGTTTTCAATATGATGCCTTTCTTACAGAGGATGAAGCTTTCGGTCAGATGATGAACCATTTAACTTTCAAATATAGTTTCTATCAATGGGTGGGCATGGTTGGAAGAAAATGTGTATTGAATTTCAATTTTCTCATAAAGTTTAATCAAGATTTGCACTGAAGCAAAATGAGTATAACATAGGAATCAAGATCCTCTGTGCCACTGAAGCACAATGAATATAATATAGGAATCAAGATCTTCTGTGCAGGTTTGAAAAAATAAATTTTCTCTTCTGCACTGAACATAATGAAATAACTTGGAAGGAAAATTAGCATATTATTTTCTATTTCAATCCTATGGAAGTAAGTTATCAAGAAGTTTAAGATATGCTATTCCTTAATGAATAATTTCATCATACCTGCTTTGTATAATGTAATATATTTGCTTATCAATGCACTGAACCTCTGCAATTGTATAAGAAAAAAAATAGTCTTTTTCCAATCAAAAGAAAAAAAAAAATCAGCTCCCAGTAAATATTTTCAGTAAATATGTATGTGTATTTTTATGGTGGAAAGAAACAAACTGTTGGAAAGCATTTAAAGTGTGGTAAAAAGAGTGAGTTGTCTGGTCTGATGGAGAGACAGATGGCTTTTTTTCATCTAGTATCTTGTATTATATCAAATGATGCTCTGAAAAGAGTCAAAATAAATTAAGAAGGTTTACTGCTTAAAGTAACTATATTAATATTTCTCTAATGGCAGAGGTTTTGTGAAATAAAAATTTGAAGTAAAGAGAGATTATTTACTTGAACTGTAATTATGCAAATTGCTACCTTGTTTCCCACCTGAGAAACAATCACTGGCAGTCATATGTTTTAAAACAAGTATGGAGTCTTTGTACAAGTTTGTCATTGTTTATTACTGCAAGATCTAACAAGTTGTAATGTTTCTGTTTAAGTGATTGTGCTGAAGGCATGTTATATCTGCGCATTCCCTCCAGATTATTAACAATAAGGAAATATACATTTATTCAGTAAAATTCTTCACTTTTAAAGTTTTAAAGCTAACCCTGAAATGCTGCTGGTTCCAGCATGCCAGGAGATTGGTGACAACGTGTTACGTCTCCTGTAAAAAGACCAAAGTTGTAGAACCACCTCAGAGCTTGTCAGCAACACAGAAAAAAAAAATCTTCTGGCAGAGGAACTGGCCATGGTTGTCCATGATTCAGAAATAAAAGCTAAAGCAGAAGTGCTTTCTCAGAGAACCACCCTGAAAATCTTGAAATGCTTGCTGTTGATGTCACTACAGTGGCAGGTTTGGAAGTACAAGTCATCTCCAAAAGGTCATCTCTATCACATGCACAAGCATGGCTCTCAGGGACACTAAAATCCTGTCATCAGTGACATTGGTCTGCCCAGCTGTCCAGAGTCAGAAAAGCCTATTGTAGGAAAGATAAGGAACACTGCCTCATGGGCTCAGGACTCTTATAGATTTAATATATATATAAACTAAGTAGTGAGCTATCTAGTGAAAAAAAATAGAAAATAAATTATTTACTAGCATGTGGGTTGCCATAAAGTCTCATCTACCTAGGAGAATTCTCTTTTCCTTCAATGAATCATGCCACTATTTGTTGTTTCAGGGTTAAATTAATTTATATTCATCTCTTTATTTCCAGGTAAGAGTCCTTCAAATCCTTAGGCACATACAATCCTAGATGCGGAAGCTGCACAGGGTGATATAATATTCAGTAATTCCTTTTATCTCCAAAAAGCCGTGTGAAAAAAAAACGTAGACCTGTCCCTGTAATTCAGATGGAATGTTAGAAATATCAGCTTGTGACTGGCAGAAAGAGGACTCATTTTATCAGCAGTAATTACCCAGGGTTTTTTAATATTTATATGAGTTGGACATTTAAATGAATTCAGATGAAAGACAAAATTTGGAAATATTTTTGACCCATATTTTTATTGACTTTAAATATTACTTTAATGTTAAGGTTAGGCTATTAATGAAGGCCATTGGAATAGAAATGGAATTTTGTTCCATTTTGGAACTAATTTTGAAACCAATTTTGAATTTGGAATCAATTTTTAAACCAATTGCTCCAACTGTTTCTTTGGGTTCTTTTAAATTGTCCATATTACCACTTAGGTTTTCCTTATTATTCATTAAAGAGAGTTATTTAATATAAATATATTTATTAAATGTACTAAAGAGAAAATTTCCAGAAGAGGTTTGTTTTCCCCTCGTAATGAGGTAATTTTCCGTGGCAAGTTTTGGGCACCTGCTCAAAGAACCTGCCAGTCACTGTCCTGGCAGAAACTTCCTTCCTAGAGCTCATTTGATCTTGTGAATCTTTATATGAGGCTGAGGTATTCCTTCACTGCTTTATACTTCCTTTGTAGTCCTCCTCTTTCCAAGAATGTCATGCGTTTGGTTGTTTGTTGGTTTTGTGTGGTTTTTTTTTGTTTTGTTTTGTTTTGGGTTTTTTTGTGTGTGTGTTTTTTGGTTTGGTTTGGTTTGGTTGTGTTTGTTGTTGTTGTTGTTGTTTATATAAGGACTCTTTCCTTTTCTTAGTTATACAAATATTTGTTAGAGAGGGAGTGGTCTACTTTACTTCAGTGATTATTAAGCAAGTCCTTACACCTTTGAGTCATTGCTTCAATATGAAAATATTTTTATATAGAGCCTCATAATCCCAAACCAATAAATGCACTAAAAAATATACATGATACAAATATGTGAAGAGGTGTCAATTGGCTGTAGCTCATATCTGGGCTCTTTGTTGAGACTATTCACCATTGTAACAAATTATTTTGGGGTGAATTATTTGTGGTTTGGTTTATTATGTTGAGTTTGGAGGACAAATCTGGGGGTTTTTAATGCTTTTATAACAAACTGTAGTTCTCAACCTATAGTAGAATATAAATGTAAATGAGTGCTCTAGCTTTCAAATAAGACATATTTTCATTATTAGTTCATTGACCTTTACTGTTTTGAAACTGAAAACTTCCTATTATAACTGATGAGTAAAGGCCTGACTTTATCATGTTCATCTGGGAAATCAGGTTTTGCCCACTGTAATCCCTTATTCATACTTGCCAAGTTATTCTGAAATAAATTTTAATGCTCTGAAAGATTTTATATAAAAGAATATGACAGAAGTTTTTCAGCTTGTCAGATAATTTGGCAAGCTATACTGTGTATAAATACTGAGGATTTTAATAATTGCTGTTCTGCATGAAATGCTTCTTGCAAATATAATTTATCTTTCTTGAATTGTCTGTCAGATTCCTGAAAAGAGTCTGCTTCTATTTGAAACTGTAATTTGGGGCTAATTTGAAGCCACCAGGTTTCAGAGTTTGGTGTCGGTTAGTGTTATTATGTGTATGAAGAATAATGGACAATGAATCTACTAGCCTGTTCCATTAATTTTATATAATTATGGTATGTATACGTATGTGTGTGTATACATATATGCTTTAAAAGGAGATAGAGAAAAAAAGCCTTCTATCTCTTCTGTAGGTAAAAAAGTCACAGAACAGGAGTATATGGATAATATTTCACCACAATTTGCAGTTCCTTGTTATCAAAAGGAAAAACAAGTGTGTATTTTGCTTCAGCTATCTGCAATGACAGTTGGCTCCTTAGGGACCATAGTCAGGTGGCATACGTTAGAGCAATCCGCAGGCCACTCTAATCTATACAGAACTTGGGTCAAAGAATTGGGGAATACCACTTATATGCTCATGTAACATGGGATTTCCTTTTAGCAAAAATGGCCTTAAAGTGTGATAAGGCAAGCTGAAGGTAATATATTCTAGTACTTTAAATAAACTAATTATTACTGATGTGATGCTAATTTACAGTGTTAATATCTCTTCAGACACTTTTCTGCAACCTTGCATTCTGTTTCTGCTGTCACCCATGTTACCCTTAAAACAAAAGCTCTCATAAGAAAATGTAGACATTGGGTATACAGTAACCCAGTCGGCTGCATCAAAGTGTTTCTAACTCCACCTTTTTCACACAGAATAATAACTAGGCTTTGATAATCCGAAAAACCCTAAACATATTTTTTTTTTAGTAAGGCAGTGTGTCACATGAGAGGTGGACATGTGATAAAGCATGCTTCCTAAAGCCTAAGTCCCAAAAATAGAAGTACACTTTATATATTATTAGTCTTCTATTTATTTTTATCTTTTACCATGCATGTTTTAATTGATCAATTTACATATTTACTATGCATTCATCCAAATTCCAGTGTTAACAATGACATGCAATCACTTCATAAATGTATTTTTTAGTCTGTCTATTTTTACTATCTAATTATGTAGGTGCATGTAAATATTTTCAGTTTATTTGTGAGTACAGATGTCCTCCTCCTTAGTTCGTTAACCAGCTGTTCATCAGTCTCACTTTCAAGCACTCTCCCAGTTTGACTGCACAACTGCAGTATTGAAGATATCCTGTTTTACAGTCAGCATAGCTTTACTTTCTGATCAGCATGACACAAAATTAGAAACCCATCTTTGTACTTTGAACCAATTTTTGATTCAAGACTGCTAACAAAAGGTCTTTAGATTAATCCCAAATAGATAGCACATCAAAATATAATTCTTAATTTTGCACGTATTTTTGTTATTGCAATAGTTTAATTGTAACAATATTTACCATAGTTTGAATACACAGAAAAATTGTCTGAGTTACTATTTGTTTTGATTTGAGAGTGAATTGTTCAATTCTCCCCACCCTCTTCCAAATGAAGAATGTACTTGTCTTTACAAATACTCAAGAAAGCTATAAGAGTATTTTTAGAACTGTTTTCTTATTTTACAAAACCCACTTATCTGAAGTAACTGAAGAATAAAACAACAGAGAAGGTGAGGCCAGATACTTCTGTAATTGTTATGAATGGTCACACTTTAGAGATTATTTGAAGACATCAAAAGCAAAGAATACACACGAGAGGGGAAAAGCAAAACAAAATAAAATAAACGAAAACAAAACAAATGCGGAGACAGCTCAGTCGAGCAGGATCAAAGTAAACCTCAGTTTGGACTTTTTTCCCTGATCCAACTCAAGTGAAAGGTAAATAAATACAGGGTTTTTTTGGGTTGGTGTTTTTGTGGGGGTTTTGTGGGTTTTATAAACTAGTTATTATAATCTTAATTATAAGTGGTTACTATTTCCTCGAAGACTAATCTTGTGACAAGAAAAATTGTGGAGATATCAATTAAAAAAATCAAACCAAGCAAAAAAACCAGCATGCATTCTTTTAATCTGTCCTGAGTATGGGAGTAATAGGTCAGGTTCCTGTGAAAAGTGTGTGCGTGGTGTATATATACTTATGTGTCTGGGGGTGGGTGGACTGAAGGTTTCAGAACCTGGTTAAAGTTTTTAAAAGTACTTCATTCAACTTTTTGTGTATAATTAAAAAAAAAAAAAATACTGCAAGGTGTGATAGTTTAGGCCCTGCCAGGACTGGAGAGCACGTTGCCGTTGTCCCTCCCCCACCCTCGGACCGAAAATGGCACAAACCCCAGGGTTGAAACAAGGAGACATTTAATACAACAGTGTAATAAACAATCTGAACAACAACAATAGTGATAATAACAACAATAAACAGTAATAACAGTAAACAAGACAAAAGATATACAGAGAAATACCAAAGTGAACACAGACAGCCCGCCGCTCATGCTTCCCACGACCAAAGCCACAAAGGGAAGCTTCCCACGCTGCCGCGCTGGACCTGAGGTCAGTATGGTATGAATAACCCGGCTGGAGATCCCTTCCCCTCTCTCTCTGCTGGGGAAACTTAACCCTATCTTAGCTGAACCAGGACATAAGACTAAGGAGCAACCTGATACAACCTTGCAAAAACCTACCAGCTGAAAAAAGGCAAGAATTTCTGTCTACCCTTCTGCTGAATTTCTTTTAAAATTTGCTTTACTGCTTTTGATTTGCAAAAAAATTCTTAGCATAACTTTTGCAAGAAGTAAAGTAGCACATCTCAAAGGAAGAAAGGTTGCCAATCTGCAGAACACTAACATCTTAAGTAATTTTTTACATCAGTGTATAAACAGGACACTTTTGCTTTCATCTTCTGTTCAGATAGTGACTTGGAGAACCATAAAATAATTGCTGGTAGGCTGCTCTATGCAGAGGGAAGACTAAATAACAGTATTATAATCTTACATCCTTTAAGGGGTAAAAATATTTTGTACATGTAAGTTTCATTTATGTGACTCTCAGCATCTGCTTAAATACTAACTGGATTTATTTCAGTTTCAGTTAAGAAGTTTAACATCAAATGCACAGTAAACAAAGCCAAACAAAGGGTTATACCTCATCTATTTTAAAGACTGTATACTAATCACATACTGGTGTAACTACTGTTGGTCAATGTAGATGTTAAATCAGGATCTGCAAGGTTACTCACGTGAACTTAGAACTTGAACAACAGATTACAAAAATATTTTCATAAATAAATAGATTAGACGAAATAAGGAAAAGTTTGTCCTATTTTCTTTTTTTTTTTTTTTTCAGTTAGTTATAATCCTTGTACCAGGATCAATCTCTAAATATTTCTCTCTGTTTACTTGCAGGACTTGTCTAACATGAGAGAGTAATGTACTCTTAGGGAATCCTGGGCTGTTGTCTTCTTACATTAGGACTGGAGTACATCTGGATTTTCTTTCTGCAGAAACCATGACTTGTGATAGAACAGCTGTTTACCATCCCAGTGATGGCTGAAACATGCTAGAACACCAGAATCTGGGACGTGTCCTTGGTCCATGTTGTGGTTTAAACTCAGTCTGCAGCCAAACACCACACAGTCGCTCACTCACCCTCCCCAAGCCCGGGAAATGGCGTAGGAATTGGTGGAATAAAGGGACACTTATAGGTTGAGATAGAAATGGTTTAGTAATTGTAATAAAACAAAACAATAACAACAATAGAAAGTACAAATGGGTAATGCACAATGCTATTGCTCACCACAACCAGCTGATGCCCAGCCCATTCCTGGCTAATGATTCCAAAAAATCAAGATCCCACAGTCTCAATCCTGGAAGCAAGGAAGAAGGCCACCTCCTTCCCAGTCTCCCTTCCTTTATATACTGAGCATGACATTACGTGATATGGAATATTCCATTAACTAATTCCGGCCTGGTGCTCTGGCCATGCTCCCTCCCAGCTTCTTGTACACCTGCACATGGTCAGGACATAGGGAGTTGGAGAGACCTTGAGCTCTTAGCAACAATTGTAAACATCATTGTATTACCAGCATTCTTCTCAGACAATTACCATACTAAATCCAAAACATAGCACTGTTCTATATACTAAGAAGAAAAATTATCCCAGACAAAACAGGAAAGTCCATAAGCATAATCACAATCCACATCATGAATTGACTCTTGTCTTGTGGATAACAGATTACTCTGACATTTCATGCCCTGAATGTCAGCTTTTCAAATAGAACAGATTCTAGGGAGGATTATTCCAAACTACTGAGTTGTTTGATTTAAATCCTTTTCAAAAGAAAAACAAGTACTGACCTTCATTTTTAGGTGCCATTTTACCTTTGAAAATATGGCCTATATTTGTGAACAATGTAAGATCTCTAATAAAAGTTGTCAAATCTATAATAATAAGTCAGATAAAGGGTCCCTCTACCTGGACGGTGTGTCTCCAGTGTTTTCATTAGTCAGTTTATGTTATAGCCATGTTGCACTTCATTACTGTGAGTAAATTTTTCTCCATTTTTTTAGACAGATAAGTACTAAAACTCTGTATTTGCTTTCATTTTCAAAGCAAAACTTTGTATTGTCTTGATTTTGCACCATCATACATCTGCTTTGACCTTTTCTAGAAAATTCCATGTCAGTGGAATATAAACTTCATTCTTTATATTCCTACGTCAAACAGTTTTCCTCAAAGTATAATATCAACCAACCAACAAGAAAAATTTTCTTCAGGAAGCTAGATAAGAATGTAGAGAAGATATTTTTACTGTGAGGATGATTGAACATTAGCACAGGTTGCCTAATGAGAATGAGGCATCACCATCCCTGGAAATACTCAAAACTGGACTGGGTATTATCTGGAGCAACTTGGTGGTCTCTAAAGGGGCTTGTTGGCATTCAACCATCCTGTAGAATGGAAAAAATACGAGGAGAAATGATGAGCAGAAAGTTGCCTCAAATGTGCTGCAAGATCAGAACCTAGAAAGGTCTATTAATCTGACTTCTGCAAGGATTGATGTGGTCCAGCTACTCCTTTATGTCTGTGTGCTTGAGTCGGTCTATATATTCTGTTTCTGAATGACTGCAACATTTCTAAAATTGATGGTCAAGAATACAGAGCTTTGTGTGCAAACACAAGATCCTCCCTGTACCCTGAGATGAGGAAGAGTTCAAGTTCCTTCTCTCCTACTTGAAGGCAGGGTTACTCACACACCTGCCCCAATGGCACCGTGGGGCCCACCCATTGCTTGGGCCATGGGACCATGCTTCTAACCTTGGTAGAGGTGACCTCCCTGTGGATGAGGCTGGGGTGCCTGCCCTTTTGATGTCTAGAAACTGTTCCCAACAGCAGTCTCATAACCACCCTGCATGAGGGTGTTCATGAGGCTAAACTTTCAGGATCAGGTGGGAATGTAGTGACCTACATGACCCTTTTATGTGCTTTAAAGAGTATTTTTTAATCTTTTATTATGTATATAAGAAAATTGTACAGTTAAAAACTGTCTCCTGTCCTTACCCAAACAAGAATAAATCAGTTTTATCTATTTATTTTAAGATGGAAAGAGGAGGTCTAGGAAGGGCAGGGATGTAAGTTGTATCAGTGGAAGAATGACCCCAAGGCACAGGGGACACGTGCAGTACAGTTCCTCTGATGAGTGACAGAGTGTTTACAAGAGCAGTATGAACTGAGGCATTGCCTTAGACAGTTCCAAGAGGTCCCCTATTGCCTTCATTTTGCCTGATTTCTCATTTAATCCCTTCTTTTTAAGGTGTTCTGTAAAAGCCAGTTATATAGCATTCCCTATTTCAGCTTTGGTATACCTCTAAATTGCTTTTATTCTTTTACTTTGACAACAGCATCTAAGATCTAAACCAAAATAAACCCAACCCCCCCAAATTACAGCATGAGAATCAAATTAATAACTTGTAGATAACACTGAAAAAGTGTTATGAAAAGCTAAAACCCAAATAGTTATAAGAGAAAAAAAAAAGTTTAGCTTTGCCTTTTAGGACAAGCATTTGACAATTTGCACAAAACAAATATACTCTCTTTGAGATGTCCTTTAAACCTACCTTCTTCTTCTTCTACATGGTCTTCAATACATAGTGACTAAGTTATCAATGCAAATGAAATGACACACTAACCATCAAAACTAAGAAAAATACTTATCGCTTTCTGATTGAAAAATTAATAATAACAAATGTGGTTTTGTGATATAAAATATAGTATATGCTTCTTGTCTAGATCTATCAAATATGTAATTTTTATTTTAGTCTGTTAATGACACAAGGACAGTGTTTATTTCGGAATAGAAATTTAAGTGTTTGTGAGGTGAAAAATGAGAAAAAATATTTTTTCAAAAGCTATAATGCTGACATGTTCTTCTAACAGAACATTATCCTTTACATCTCAGTGTTTGCCACAATATTGAGGGTTCTTTTCCCTAAAACCATAGACTATTCTAAAACTGTCAAAGCTATAAAAGACTCAGTTTTTACTAAAGCATATTTAAAAATATGAACCATTTTCAAGCTGTTAGTCACCCAGCACCACTTCTTGACCCCAGTCAGAAATACCTTCATAGATGCATTGATGGCTTACTTGAAATAGTGGTTTTGTATGTTGTTATGACTGTAAATATCTTGCAAAAAGTTTGAGGTGTAATTCATTCATAAACTATATGCAATTTGTTAAATTTCTCTATTTCCAAGCAATTTTACATCCATATATTTTATAAAGAACAGTACTTTATTCAAGCTAAATAATCTTAATATTTTTAGGCATATTGACCACTTTTAAGTATTTATTTTTTCATCCCTTTTTATGCATACTCCTTCAACGTTACTGACTTTTTAAATATTTATTTTTGTATTATTGTGATACAGACTATTTTGTGAAGGTCAAAACTTTTATATAAGTCAGCACCAGCCAAGACACAGCTTTCAGTTTGGATTTGTAAGGAAACAGAGTTTGTGTGGTCACTCTATTTATGTATCTGTCTTCAGTATTCATGTTTTTGAACTTTTTTGATTACAAATAAATTTGAGATAAAATAAGAAATCAAAGAGTTGCATGTAACATTTGAGTAATCTGCAGTCTTTGTTTGGGATCTGTCTTCACTGACAAAGATAAAAGGAAATGCAGTTCTTTATTATGTTTCTATATCACCAATTATTTCTAAGCCATATACATATTTGTTCTTAGAAGACAGTCCTACAAGAATATACTTGTTACTTGGTGTAATATCAAATTGACTGATGCAGCACTAAATTACATAGATTTATTTTAATTGTTCTTAATTTAGGTTAAGTATATGTATAATGTATTTTATCTCCACAGACTATATGTATATTAGTGTAAGAATAAAAACAGAATTTAAAGTAGTTACAATATTTATGTTCTCCATCCTTATTCTGCCAATCCAGTTTAATTACAGCTGTTACTATTCTACTAGTAATTGATCTGTGAAATCTGAGTTAGCACTCTTTCAGAAATATGCCAAACAGGGCATTTATCTTATGAAAAATTGTAACACTGGTTTAAAAACAAAACCAAAAAACAACAACAACAACAACAACACCCACAAAACCCCCCCACTTTGTTTCTGTCACTGAATAATCATTTCCTTTAAGTAATGATTTTATTTTATTTTATTTTTTAATGGGTAGTTTAACAGTATTACCTGTTTTGTCAGGGACTTGCATGATCTTTTCTTTATCTTTGGGGATTTCTTCAAAGGTATAATGGAAGTTATACACACAACTTGGTTTTAAAAACAGTCTTATTTCTGCTTTTTACATTGCTTCCCAGTATAGGTTGAAAACAGATGCTGAATTCTGACACCCATTCCCACCTCCCTCGACCCACCAAAGAAAATGCCCAAGCAGACAGATATTTTCATTCCATGAGACACAGATCACTAGGTCATTTGTCTAATCAAGGCTTTTAAAAATCCACTGTGTAATTTTTTCTTGTGTCTGGTAACTGCAAATCTAAGATGACATGTAAACTTTTTAACATCATACATTAAATTTTGTCAGCAAGAGAATGTGTTTATTTGTTTGTTTGTTTGTTTGTTTATTTTAAAGTGCTAATGATACTATATATTTTATTGGTTAAGAACAAACTAAATGTTAAGAGCTTGGTTTTTTTTGTGAAGAAAGAATTACTTAAGGAAATCTGTTCACTGAAAGAGTTTCAAGTTGAAAATTAAATATCCAGAAGTTGGATTTATAGAAAGAATGTTTAGATTTATGTCTAATTTATGTTGTGAATTTGTAAAGTTACAACATGTCTATGACAGTTCAGTGGGTGACAACTATGTTGAAGATCTGGAAATTTTTGAACGTTTTTTGTGATGGTTCCTTGTCATAGCAAACTTTGCTGTGGAAGGCGTAATTGCAACATAGAGGGTGTGAAGAAAATAATATAATGAGACAGGACTGAAAGACCCCTATGTTTTCAGATTAATTTGAAGTTTGTGGGGTAGCTTGGAGCAACCAGAAAAGACCGTGCAACCCTGAAGGCTGCTTCTTACCTCCTGTCATCTATATATTTCATCAGAGGGAAAGGGAGGAGAGCACAATAACTCTCTCCTCCCCCACCTCTGCATCTTCTTCTCTGCACTGTTTTGATTTACCATGCACACAAATCCTTATCTGAACTTACCTCGTCTGACAGCAGAGAATACAAGGATAGCAGCGTCCAATATCCTACCTTCAGGTATGTTAGAAAGTGCAGTCCTTAAAATACATGTATAGACTTGCAGTCGCTTTGCCTCATACTTCAGTTTATTCATCTCAGTCCATCTTCCGTTTACTCTCTCATCTCTCAGTCTGGGACTTTTAAGCTTCCAGAGGTTATCTTATCCAGACTTCACAGGATAATCAAAAGAAAAAGACTCTTCTATCCAGACCACTGTCTGGCACAGACCTTTATCTTGAGACTGAATTTGTTAGCAAATCTTGCAACATTCCTTTCACATTTTTATGCTTCACTTCTAATGTTATTGCTCTGCAGTTTGTTTTGTTACTATAACCTTACTTATTCTTTTTTCTTCTTAGGACCAAGTCCTATAAAATATTCTTTCTGGAGAGTCTCTATGCTACTGAAGATCTCACTTGCAATGCTCCTTCTTTCTTTTCCCTACACTCCTCTTCCCCATTGAAAATTTTAAAAAAAAGTCTTTCATAACTGTGTCAGCATTTCAGTGTCTTCAGCTGAGAGAACAGGGGCAATTCTATACGTACACCTATGAAAGAAAGCTATTTAGTCTGTGAGAAGCCAAGATTTTCTGCATGCCATACTTATCAAAATACTCCCTGGATATCGATAAAGCAAGTTCTATAAGACACAGCAGAGAATATATAATTGCCATTTCAAGATATTTTCTAAAATTGAGGTATATTTTAAAACAAACATTGGTTTTGACATTAATGCCGGGGAGGACAGGGTAGGTAGAAGTTACTTAGCTTAAGGTCCTGTTCTTTCTACTGTCTAAGCAGTGTCAGATTTAGGACACTGAAGGTGGGAGAAGTCAACTGTTACTACAGGCTGCCCAACTGGCTGTCCTGGCTGCAAAACAAGAGACCCCAAAGCCAAACAAACAAACAAACAAAAAAACCCACCAAAAATTTTCCTCCAATAAACAAACTGCTTTTCCCCCTAACAGTAAATAAACCACCATTATTCTGCAATTCATATATTTTTGAACTGCTTTATGCAATTGGGTGAAATTATTTCTAACAATACATTAAGTGTACAGAGGAAAGAACTCAAGGTTCAGTATGATGAAAAATATTTTGATTCTGGAGTGTTAAAATATTATGACTGTTCTTAGGAGAAGATAAGATGATTTAGTTTTTAAAAAATCATATCGAATTTATTACAGAACAGGGAACTGGTTATGAACATAAGGGCAAAAGCAGAATTTAATGTTAAGGTCTAGGAAATAGTTATGAGAGTGCAAGGTTCCTATTGATGAGATTTGGTTTGAGTGGATGCAATGAATTGGGTTTTTCCTTAGGGATAAACTTGATTAGCATGGTTTTAAAAGTAGACAGCTGGCTTTGGAGTTAATTAATTTTCAGTAGCTGAGAAAGCAGAAAAGGTAGCTGTTACACTGGAGGCTGAAAGAAGCATCATCCTGAAATAAACTTCAGAATAGCACAGTGGACTGTGTTATCTTTAAACAGGACAAAAGGAAGTCACAGCACTCTGCCATTGAATATTAACCTACATTTGGGTGTATGTGAGATGATATCCAGCACACTAGCTGACTCAGAGGCAATTACAGCAATTACTCTTACAGAAAGCCCTGACTGAGAGGTAAATCATGGGAGATTCTCAGCACTGAAAGGAGCTTTATACTGTGGAAAATATCCTTGCTACAAAATGTGTATTTGAATTTGGAATTAAGGATTTTCAGAATCAAGACCATCAGTGTGAACTAAGTTCTTTCTAGCACACATGATTATTTAATGTTCCACATGCACTTTGTGCCCATCTCTTAGATTGAGTCCCTGAAAAGATATTTTTGACAAATAATACTTTAATCCAGTGCATACTCAGAAACTGCTGCTTATAGCACAGAAGCTGTTTCAAAGACTTCAAGCTGTGGTATTTGTTAAAGACTTTTCACAAGTTCCTTGTATTTTAGCCCCCATCAACTGTCATTCCATGAACACCAAAGGGGCAGAAGGCTCTACTACAAAGTTTAATTACAGCCCTGTAGTAATCCCCCCCCCCCAAAAAAAAAAAAAAAAAAAAAACCTTTCAGTGAATTTTCTGTCAAAGGATATTTCTTAACTAGAGAAGCTTCCACAGAATATGCAGACTGTAGCATCACAATTTCTACAGTAATATATCTGTACACTAACAAAGACATATATGACATGACAGAAATTTACCCATTTTTTGCATATGGATTTTTTTTCCCACAAAAACTGAAATCACTACAAGCAATAGGAATAAAATCTTCCTTTTATTCAAAGCTCACCAAGATCACTAGTGCTAAATTAACTTCTCTATAGGAATCTCATCTTTGGTCCAGAGACTATCTTGTATCATCATTATAGCTTAGCTCTAGGACTTTTCTATGAAACTAGAGAAAATCATGCCGAAATACACATATGCCTTTAAGAAAGTATGCCTTTTAGGGGATTTCTGACAGTACAGCTGCTAAATTTTTGATACATACTTTCATTTGAACTCAGTCATGTCAAAATATATCAATTGTGAGTAAATATCAAAGTACTTGTGCAGTTGTTTATATGTGAAAGGCGTTCACTGTCAAATGTAATCTTCACTTATGATCTAAAATGAAAATGGAAGTAAAGTTTCTATAATTACAAGTGCATAACTTAGTGTGATTCCAGATAAATAATTATTGCTTTCAGCTGTTCTGGGAAGAATGTAATTTTGGGGAGTTGGCTGAGTAGAAAGATTTATGCTAATTAGTTTCTATTTTCACTTTCACCTAAGATTCAACTGTATTCCTTAGAATAACACTTTGAGTAAATGTCTCTGGTATGTACCCTGCCCAAAATCAAAGGAAATGCTACCAGTATCTATTCCTGTGAAAACAGGTCTGAAACTTGACTTTATTAAATCGAATAGTGTGAGGGAATAGGTTTAGCTTTGTATGATGTTTACCAAAAAACAAGTAGACAGATTTCAGGAAAGAAGCGTAAATATAATTCCTAGAATCATACAGTAATTTAAGTAGGAAGAGACCTCTGGTCACATCATCCACCTACCCATGCAGAGCAAGGACAATTTATATCATGTTACTTGGAGCTTCATCTGGCTGATGTTTCAATATCTCCAAGGAGTGGGGATCCCAGCCTCTCTAGGGAATCCTATTTGGTGGTTTGAGTATCATCAATGTGAAACATTTTTAATATCAGACTGGAATTTCCCATGCTCCAGACTCTCTTTCTGCCTCTGTGTACCTCAGGATGAGTCTGATTATTAGTTTTTTGAACCTTTCCACACCAGTAAGCTCTCCCTCTGCCTCTCTTTCCTTTGTGGGTGAGGAAGACTTTCTTCACTGCCTCAGCTTCTCCTTGTACATCATGAAGACTCCTTCTGTTCCTGTCACTAAAATGAATTTTAAAATGTGAATTAGTATCATCCAAAGCTGAGAGCAAAAATAAAAATATGACCATGTGACTTTAAATGCTCCTGAGCACAGCATTTGTATGTTCCTTCAAGGCATTGTAGATGATCTGCCAGCTTTAAGAAAATACAAATCTTTTTTTCAGGTGTAGGTAAATTCTTCTGATAGATGTTGCTTTTTGAGAATCAACCTCCACCTGCTCCCCCCCCCCCCAAAAAAAAAAAAAAAAAAAAAAAAAAAAA
>NW_020799143.1:10841170-10857668 GCF_003259725.1 Athene cunicularia
GTGTCCAGAGAAGGGCAACGAAGCTGGTGCAGGGTCTGGAGCACAGGTCGTACGGGGAGCGGCTGAGGGAACTGGGGGTGTTTAGTCTGGAGAAGAGGAGGCTGAGGGGAGACCTCATCGCCCTCTACAGCTCCCTGAAAGGAGGGTGCAGAGAGCTGGGGATGAGTCTCTTTAACCAAGTAACAAGCGATAGGACAAGAGGAAGTGGCCTCAAGTTGCGCTAGGGAAGGTTTAGACTGGATATTAGGAAGCATTTCTTTCCAGAAGGGGTTGTTAGGCATTGGAATGGGCTGCCCAGGGAGGTGGTGGAGTCCCCATCCCTGGAGGTATTTAAGAGTTGGGTCAGTGTAGTGCTTAGTGATATGGTGTAGTTGAGAAATGGCAATGTTAGGTTAATTGTTGGACTAGATGATCTTCAAGGTCTTTTCCAACCTAGAAGATTCTGTGACTCTGAGATAAATAAGTGCTCTTTTCTTTTGTTGTTCTGTACTGTATATAATGTACTTGGAACATACTTTCAGTACCACAGAATCTTTGCATTACCTTTAGTTTCATCTTTGTTTTTAAACCTCCTTCTTCTATCAGATATTATTTTTCCTTCATGCTGCACAAAATGGAATGAAGAGAAGATAAAGTGGCCTAAACAGATGGACATTTACATTAGTTGTCACAAACATCTCTCTTTTTTTTTCATACTATACAGCAGTAACTATAAAAGTCTTCAATGAGGATCTAATTATTTCTCTAATGTCAATCCTCAATGCATTGCTGACACCCCAGTATTGTGCCCTCAAATTAGGTAAAAGACAGGAGAAAGGGGAATTTCCTCCTTGTTCTGTCATGCATGAAGATTTCTGGACTTTTCCTTAATTTTGGGTGGAAAATGATGCTTCTGAAGCTCATTTCCAAGACTTTATCAGAAAACTTATCCCTGTTAGTAGAAAAAAAAAATGTCTGGGTTCTGCATCCTACCTCTTTTCCTTAATAGTTTTGTGGTCTTCCTGTTGTTAGCCAAATATGTAAATAAAATCCATGAATGGCTGACGTTTCCCATATAATATTTCCAGTGGTGATTATTGATCTTCCTGTTCCTGATGACTCACTTTTCTCCAGATCTTATCAAGTCATGAAGACATACCAGCTCTCTGCCATGACCTGTAGCATTTTAGGACACTTCTATCTTTCACTGTAACTGTTATTTTAAATGTCTTTTTATGTCTGCAGTAAAAAAAAAAAAAAAAAAAAAAAAAAAAAAAAAAAAAAAAAAAAAAAAAAAAAAAAAAAGCAAAACTGTGCTTTTAAACATAAAGGTTGATGGAAGGGGAATTGTTTGCTTCTTTGTTTGAGACAGGTTCTCATAAAAGATCAGTGAATTTGAGCACAAACGGGGAAAAAAGAAGACACAAAATCAGTAAGTATGATAGTGTGAGTTTAACTTCTAAAGTGCCAGACTAGAGTAAGCTTAATCTGAATAATGATTCCTCCTCTAACCACTTAGTTTTAAAATCACTTTCCCTTGCTCTCTAATTTCTAATACCTGAAGGACTGGAGTAGTTGAACCTCGGAGTTTTAACATTTAATTGTTATAAAATGTCTGATAAATGAGTGGGAAGAGGACAGGGAGAATAAGATTGAAAATAAAGAATGAGGAACAGCTGACAAAAGAGGTCTGGAAACAATAGTAGAAATAAATCTCTATTAGAGTTAAGTCATATGTTTCCAATACAGGCTCTGGATTCAAAGAGAGTAAATAATGAGGATTTAGCAAAAAGAATAAATTCCAGCAAGAATCCCCTTTTTAGAAAGAAGCTAGTAACTACTAAAGTCAAAAGAGGACTTACTTATACCAGGTGATAAGAGGAGATATGAGGAATATGACTACCTCACTGAAGTAAACAGGAAATTTCATTATCAGAAGAAAACTAAGCTGTAGAAGCAAAAATGAGAATTGTTTTTAGAAACTACTTTGATTCAAAGTAGAATAAGATAGTGGTTTTACTCTGATCCTCATTTTGTTTAGATTACATCTTAACAAATATACTGTTCTTGACTTGTAGACAAAAACATAATATACATATTGAAGCTTATTTTTAAATAAAAATTACCATAATAAAAATACTTTATTGCATTTTTTTAACAGATTGTTATCACATTTAGATGCTTCTTTTTTATCTTGCATTATACTATGAAATATTATGTTATATATGAGGAGGATATAGGCTTCTGAAGTAATTTCTTTTTCCTCTCCTACCAGAATTCATGTATGTTAGACTTAAAGTTGTGCTCTGGAAAAATTTTTTAAAATGAGAAGTAATTTTTCTTTTGCTTTCTAATGTTTTGAATCACACATTCTTTATCAGATAATAGTTCCTCAGTAAACCCATTTCATACCCATATGCATGTCAAGTCTACAAAAGTGATAGGAAATTTAATTAAAAAATTTATCCATTAGTGTAAAGAAGTTTGCAGAATGGTGTCCAAAATCTCCTGGGGTTATGATGGCATCTAAAATTGTCAAAAGTCAGCATTACTTTTATTTTCAGATGTACAGCACTCAATATTTCTAAATGTGCCGATCAATGATTTCCAAAGACTCTACAATTTAAACTAAGTTTTTAATTAGTTTGTCACATTCACTGATTTCTCTGTTTGTAAGTGTATGTATAACACACCTCATCTTAGGAAAATTGCTTTTTAGGAGAAACATTTTGCAATGGAGTGACTAAAGTATATTAAGATTCTGAAATTGTAACTGGTAAACACAGCTGAATAATTTTTTTTTTTTTTTTTAATCTTCTCATAAATATTTGTAATGTGAGAATTTGTCTATAGTTACAAGGTTAACAAAACTTCTCTTTTCCCAGTCTGACATTTTGTAGAGTATGAACAGAGAAGTAAAATTTAAAAACCTCACTATTTTCCCACCAAATTTGAGCATATACATGCATATTTATGTATACTTAATATCATTTTATATATATATATATATATATATATATATGCACAGTGTTTTCTTGTTATCAAATGTGGGTCTGCCCTATACATCAATTTAAAAAATATCAAACAAATTTATTGCATAAATAACTTCACAAGGAAAGAAAAACACCTTACAAAGTTAATTTTGTAACATGAAATTTTAGAAAATGAGACTTTAAGAGCTCTTCCACTACCGTGGAATCTGAATGTTAACTTAATTTAGTCTAACTGTACAGACACCAATTTTAAAGACATTATTCTGTAATGACTTCCAAGAAGATTTTTGTAGACCGCAAACCTATACATAAGGATTTACCCAGAAATGCAGAAAATATGCAAAGAAGAAATGTTGCATTGCCTGGGGGCTTATCTGACAAAATGTAATAATGGTATTTTATAGCCACATTTCCATTTTTAAAAATGATAAAGTAGTACATTTCACAGGAAATAGAGCTAGGTTGCAGCTAAAATGTCAATTACAAATATAACCAAGATAAATCTCCAGGTTCAATTATTCAAGTATTTGAATGGATTTTGGGCACAGCAAAAATCTGGGCTATGATTTACTATCAAGAGTTTTGATTTTTATACAGGAGAGGCTCCTCATTTTTTTTTTTTTTTTTTTTTCATTAAGCTTAAACTTGATCTTAGTCCATATATGAACAATACTGAAGATATACAGTGGTTTAACATATTAATTTTAACTATATTGGTTGTACTCCAGAGGGTCAGATCTTCTACTTGGCATTCAACATTACATTTCATTTAGACTAATGTGGGGATCAAGATAGATTTTTATTAGATCTTTATGAATATTGGATATATTAATCCCAGGATATTCAGTGACATTCATCTCCTATTTAACATTCAGCTTTACAAAATGAGCTATAAAGCATCCTATGTGAATTTACAATTGTACAAGTTTATTTTATGGTCCACAGTTTTCTTGAATAGCAAGATTACAAAACTGAAGAGACAGTAGAAAAATCAGGTTCAGACTCTTTAGAATAATTCTGTACTGAATTCTATAACCTTCATATTATTTGGCCTAATAATTAAAATGGAGAATGATAATAAATGGAAAAGAAAAAAATGGAAGAAAATAAGAAAAAATATAGAGGACACTTTTTCTTAGGATCTTATATATAAAAAAGACAAATTTTAACAAAGATTTACATCATATTCTCTCAGGTAGTCTGCCATGGACTGATTTCAAATATATGTCTTTCAATGCAAGTGTGTGTGTATGTTTATGTTTATTTGTATATGTGGATAAATAACTTGTTAGTGTTTTGGGTTTATGGTCATAATTTTGATTTTGACAAATCAAAACACTGGCTTTTTTCCACGCCTCTTGAATTGTCATTTGAACATTAATTTCCACCAATAATATTTGACATATTATTTTTTAAATGGGGAAGGATATGTGAAAAAATAAACCATATAGGTTCTACACACAGTAAAAAGTTCTATACACTTTTTTTCCAGCCACATTTGGTTTTGGATTAATATATACACAACTCACTGTTTTCTTAGCTGTATTTGGGAATGTTAAATAAAGGTTCCATTTGTGTCATAAAAATGTAAAGTCCTAATATTCTAATGCATCAAGATGCAAATCTGAATGCTTCAGGAAACCAGTGTTCCCATAACAGTTGATGCACAAGTTGAAGAGAATTTATACAAACTGCACGTGGGGAAGTTTGGTGTGGAAGGATTGTTGCTGAGCAGTAGGGCCATGACTACATACAGGCCCTTTTGTAACATCTATTCTGATTCTGACCAATCTCCTTGCAAGTGAAACATGATACTGCCCTAATAGCAGAAGAACAAAATGACAGGGAGTGAAAGATGAGATGCTAGTTTTCTGTGTGGTATCATATTTTTGAGGAAATTTGATTATCAGAGTACTCAGGGTATAAATTCTCATGAGCAGCTATATAAAACAAAATGAGAGAAAAAATGTTCTTGATACAACTCCACCATCTGCAACACTAGAAATCTTTTTTCTCTGAAACTTTATTAGGTCTAATAGCCTTACAGTCTGAATTAGTCTGACCTGTACTAATGGATACCAAAGGGAGATATTTCCTAGGTAACAAAAATTGGTACAGAGTTGCTCCTGGCTTTTTCAAAATGTCAACCTTTCCAAGGAACTGGAATAAATCCCATGACCTTAAAATGTTTATGGGTAGAAGTACTATTTCTGTGCAAAGGTCACTAGGCAGCCAGTGTTCACAGCTAGCTCAGCAGCTTAGTGCTTCTCTCCAGATGACAACATAATTTAACATCTTGCTGATGCATTGGACATCCAGCAGGAATTTCAAAGCGGACATCTGTCAACATGCTTGAGGAATCAGCTGTTGAGTGACACCTTTCCAATGAGGAGGCAGATAATGAGGATGATTTTGAAATAGTCAAAAGACAAACACTTAACTGAAATGAAGTTTTCAGTGTTTCCATGTGCAGATTGCTTCATTAGCCCAAACTGCAAGTTCTTGGAGATTTCTGTAGACAATAATGCTATGTTTCAGATTACAAGTGAAAAGAAAAAGTCAAAGACATTATATTTATTTGTATCTAATTGAAACTTAAATGTACTCCAGAAATTAGTTTAATGACATTCCAGAGCATCTACCTATATTTAAAATTCAGGGCCAAATTAATTCGTGATGAGTTAGTTTGCATCTTAGACAAATACTTATTGTGTAAACAGAAATGTTAGGGCAAAATAATTTTTAATAACAGTCTCTGTTTTAAGTGCTTTATATGTTTACTGAGTTGCATTATTCCAATAATTTCTGCTGAAAAAACAATTTAAAAATAAAATTATTTTTATATTATTTCAATTTTATTCTGAAAAATAATAGAATATTTAAATATATCTATCTGTCATGCCATTCAAAATTTTGTGTGAAATGCTGGATTCCACAAAAATTGCTTTGGAACTTTTTCTATAACTAGAGATTTTATTTTTTTTTTTAAAAATCTGTTCTCATCAGAGGGATAAAGGTGATTATGCAGGTACATTGTGATTACAAGGAAATTGGGAAATGATGTTACGTCTCAAGTTATCCAACAATATAATCCAATGATGCACACTAGCATAAATTTCAAAAGCCTTGTCAGTTTATGGCAATGGATTTTATTCCCCATTTTGTTAGGTTTATTCTTGGTTGTTTATTCAAAGAGTAGATTAATTGGATTTTTATAGTGGTTTTATGGTTTCCATTATGTTCTTGAATACTGTATATATATTTTCTTTTGAATCTGTTAAGAGTACCTTAAAAATTCAGTGTCCATAGAAATTTCATACAACTTTTTACAAGTTACTTTTTACAATATACTGAAATTAATGTGAGCTGGATTTGCATTACTTAAAGGCTTGTTTATCAAGAACTGATGTGAGAAACTGAGGTATATTTATTTTTAATGTAATTGAAATATATTTCTATATGCTAGTACATAATTTTTATTGTGGAAAATAGGTCTTGTAACATGAAAGAACAGAGCTGGACAGCTGTGAAAGCTGTGCTTAAGAAACAGTTACTCATTGAATAAATGTTTGACATAAGGAAATATTTTATTCCACTTTTCTGTAAAACAAAGTATCTAACATTTGACTGCAAATCCATGTTTTAGTAACAGCTCTAATCCCTCATTATATATCCCTGCAGACTTTGGGCCTATGCTATGTACTGCTTGCTTTGTTTTATACATGTCCATCAATAAATCCACTGTCAGAGACTGGACATTGGCATGGGGTTTATCCACTGGACAGTGAGGTTTATCTAGTTGGGTCCTTTTTATATTCTTATATGAAGAAAAAAAATTATGAAGGTCTGATAGAAGGATTATAGGAATAAGAATTATTGTAGACAGATCACAGAACCAGCAGAAGAGGAAGTGTGGATAAGATAACAATCTAAATGGAGAAAAGAACAGAGTGATTCTAGGACAAGGAAAAGTAAAATTTAGTTATTTTAAGTAACAGTCTTCAGTGAAATTTTTCCATTTTTCTAAGACACAGAGCATGGACATTTTCTAAAATACGTGTTTCAATAAATGTAGTGCAGAAAGGTTTTTGTGACTTGTAAATGTCTGTATACTATTATTTGACTTTGGTGCATTAATGAAAAGTATGATAAATATTGTTTTATATTTTGGACTCATTCTAAGTGCCATCTCAAATTCAGAATACTTATGGATATTGGCATGTCATTGTGGACAGCTGAAATAACAAATGAGATATTTTCCATATTTTGAGTCAATTATGTTTTATTTTCTCCAGCCAAAATGTTTGTATGTACCGTGCTCCAAAGATCAGCTAGAAAACCACTAGCAGTGCTGATTTGTAGTTAGATGAAGTGGATAGGTATAATATGAAGACAGAACCATTAAAAAATTCCAGCAATGCATGTACTTTTCAGTTCAAGGTAAAATTAGAAAAACACAGCTTCTTAAAAATAGCTGATCACAAACAATATTAATATCATTATTAATATGTATTGATGATCCCTTTTGGTTCCCTCAGGTGGCAAGTTTACTTAACATATTTATTCTGGCTACTACTAAATGTTGGGTTAAAGAAGAACATTACTGGATGACATTTGCAGAAGCTGTACCTCCTTATACTGGAATTCATTTGATACTTCCAGGTGAGTCTCTCTTTTTAAGTCTAGTTTGAAGGGCGGTGTATAAAAGATAAAGCATACAAACAGAGCTAGACACATTGTGTTGGTTTAAGCCCTGCCAGGACTGGAGACCACATTGCCGTTGCCCCTCCCCCAACCCCAGCTGGTCGGGCTGGAAGTGAGTCACAAACCCTGGGTTAAAATAAGAAGAAACAGTGTGATAAACAATCTGAACAGTGTGATAAACAATCTGAACAACAACATTAGCAATGATAACAGCGATAAAAAGTAATAACAGTAAACAAGACAGAAGATATACAGAGAGATACGGCAAGGATACAGACAGCTCGCTCGTGTGCTCCCTGCCACCAAAGCCATAAGCAAAAAATTTCTGTGCTCTCGCACCCGGACCTGAAGTCAGCATGGTATGAATAAACCAGCTGGAGATCCCATCCCCCTCTCTGCTGGGGAAACTTAAACCTATCCTGGCTGAACCAGGACATAATCCACCCCTTTATTCTTTACCAACTGTGTCATGTCCAGCTGCCATTTACCAGTTAACAATAACAAAATAACAATTTACAAAGGCACAGCATAATTCACGGTGTGTTCTCACTCCGAATCAAGTCCCCCTGTGGTACGCATCGGACCTCTCCATTGTCCTGCATCACCCACGCGGTACACCCAGGTCCTTGAGCAAAAGCAATCCCGTGGATGGGTTTGCCTTTACCTTTGCCTGGTGCAGGGCTAAACCAGATCATTTTTCCCAATATATTCCTCATGCACACCACAGGGACTTTATCCTCATCTACAGCACGTGGAGGTTTTGACTGATCCCGGCCAGTTCGACTGGCAGATCCTCTTGTGTTGACTAGCCAGGTGGCCTTTGCTAGATGCATGTCCCAGTCTTTGAAGGTGCCACCTCCCAGTGCTTTCAGTGTGGTTTTTAACAGTCCATTGTAGCGCTCGATCTTCCCAGAGGCTGGTGCGTGGTAGGGGATATGGTAGACCCACTCGATGCCGTGTTCTTCTGCCCAGGCATTTATGAGGTTGTTTTGGAAGTGGGTCCCGTTGTCTGACTCAATTCTCTCTGGGGTGCCGTGTCGCCACAGCATTTGGGTTTCAAGGCCCAGGATGGTGTTTTGGGCGGTGGCGTGGGGCGCTGGGTAAGTTTTCAGCCACCCCATGGTTACTTCCACCATTGTGAGCACGTGGCGCTTCCTGTGGCGGGTCTGTGGCAGTGTGATGTAGTCGATCTGCCAGGCCTCTCCATATCTATATTTCAGCCATCGCTCTCCATTTCGCTGGGGATTCACCCACTTGGCATGTTTGATTGCAGCACACATCTGACATCCATGGATGATCTCTGCAATGGTGTCAATGGTGAGGTCCACCCCTCGATCTCGAGCCCACCTGCATGTTGCATCTCTACCTTGGTGGCCTGAGGTCTCGTGGGCCCACCAGGCTATGAACAGTTCACCTTCGCACTGCCAGTCCAAGTCCACCTGAGCCACTCTAATCTTAGCAGCTTGGTCTGCCTGCTGGTTGTGTCGATGTTCATCAGTGGCCTGACTCTTGGGTACATGGGCATCCACATGGCGCACCTTCACAGCGAGGTTTTCCACACGGGCTGCAATGTCCTGCCATACTTCAGCAGCCCAGACGGTTTTACCCTTACGTTGCCAGTTGCTCTGCTTCCATTGCTGCAACCATTTCCACAGGGTATTCGCCACTGCCCACGAGTCACTGTAGAGGTAGAGGTAGAGTCTTGGCCACTTTTTTCGCTCAGCAGTATCCAAAGCAAGCTGGATGGCTTTCACCTCTGCAAACTGATTCGATTCACCCTGTCCCTCAGCAGCTTCAGTGACTCGTCATGTGGGACTCCATACAGCAGCCTTCCACTGTCAATGTTTTCTCACGATATGACAAGACCCATCAGTGAACAGGGCATATCACTTCTCCTCATCCGGCAGCTTGTTATATGGTGGGGCATCCTTAGCACGTGTCACCTCCTGTTCTGGTGACATCCCGGAATCTTTGCTCTCTGGCCAGTTCGTAATCACCTCTAGTATCCCTGGGCAGCTGGGGTTCCCTATTCGAGCCCATTGTGTTATCAACGCAACCCATTTACTCCACGTGGCATCTGTTGCATGATGTGTGGAGGAGGCCTTTCCTTTGAACATCCACCCCAGCACAGGCAGTCGGGGTGCCAGGAGGAGCTGTGTTTCAGTGCCGACCACTTCTGAGGCAGCCCGAACTCCTTCGTATGCTGCCAGTATCTCCTTCTCAGTTGGTGTATAATTAGCTTCAGAGCCTTTGTATCCCCGGCTCCAAAAGCCCAGAGATCGGCCTCGGGTCTCCCCACGTGCTCTCTGCCAGAGGCTCCAGGTAGGGCCATTCTCCCCGGCTGCGGTGCAGAGCATGTTCTTAACCTCCTGCCCTTCCCGGACTGGCCCGAGGGCTACTGCTTGGGTAATCTCTCGTTTAATTTGTTCAAAGGATTGTTGTTGCTCAGGGCCCCATTCAAAATCGTTCTTCTTATGGGTTATGTTTTAGAGAGGGCTCACAATCAGGCTGTAGTTCGGGATGTGCATCCTCCAGAACTCCACGGCGCCCAGGAAAGACTGAGTCTCCTTTTTAGATGTGGGGCCATGGCTGTTATCTTGTTTATCACCTCCATTGGGATGTGGCGTCGCCCATCTTGCCATTTTATTCCTAGGAATTGAATTTCCCTTGCCGGCCCCTTGACTGTCTTTTGCTTAATGGCAAAGCCGGCCTTCAGGAGGATTTCAATTATCTTCTTCCCTTTCTCAAAGACTTCCTCGGCTGTGTTCCCCCATACAATAATGTCAGCAATGTACTGCAGGTGTTCTGGAGCCCCACCTTTCTCCAGTGCAGTATGGACCAGTCCATGGCAAATGGTGGAGCTGTGGTTCCACCCCTGGGGCAATCAATTCCAGGTGTACTGGATGCCTCTTCAAGTGAACGCAACCTGTGGCCTGCACTCTGGCGCTATCGGAATGGAGATAACGCGTTAGCAATGTCAGTCATGGCGTACCACTTGGCTGCCTTCGACTCCAGTTCATACTGGAGCTCTAGCATGTCCGGCACTGCAGCACTCATTGCTGGCGTCACTTCATTCAGGCCACGGTAGTCCACAGTCAGCCTCCATTCACCATTAGGCTTTCTCACTGGCCATATAGGGCTGTTGAAGGGTGAGTGAGTTTGCTGATCACCTTCTGGCTTTCTAGTTGACAGATCAGCTGATGGATGGGGACCAGGGAATCTCGGTTGGTGCAGTACTGCCCCCGCTGCACCATCCTGGTAGCAATCGGCACTCTCTGCTCCTCAACCTTAAGCCGCTCCACCACTGAGGGATCCTCTGAGAGGCTGGGTAAGGTGGGCAACTGTTCAACCTCCTCCAGGGCAGCTACACCAAAATCCCACCAGTACCCTTTTGGGTCTTTGAAGTGCCCTCTCCTGAGATAGTCTGTGCCCAGGATGCACGGGGCATCTGGGCCAGTCACAATGGGGTGCTTATGCCAGTCCTTCCCAGTCAGGCTCACTTCAGCTTCCAGTAGGGTCAGCTGTTGGGATCCCCCTGTCACTCCGGAGATGCAGATGGATTCAACCCCACTGTAGCTCGATGGCATCAGGGTGCACTGTGTGCCAGTGTCCTCCAAAGCCTTGTACTCTTGTGGGTCTGATGTGCCAGGCCATCGGATCCACACTCTCCAGTAAATCCGATTATCCCTTTCCTCCACCTGGCTGGAGACAGGGTCCCTCTAATCCTGCTCAGCATGACTCACTTCTTGTAAGAATGATTTACTGGTCCCCTCAAGAGGGTCAGACATAACGTTCACCACTCTATTCTGTCTGGGGGATTTCTGACTGGACACTGGAGCTGCGCTCTTCTTGGAGGACTCCCCTTTCGTGATGGTCTTCCCTTTCAGCTGCTCTACTCGTGCAGCTAGGGCAGCAGTGGGCTGTTCATCCCACCTCCTCATGTTTTCTCCATGGTTGAACAGGAAAAAACACAGGGTGTCTCGTGGTGTGTACCTTCTGCTGCCTTTCTCTTGGGTGGGGAAACGTTTACTTCTAAAGGCTGAGACATTAACCTGTGCAGGTCGAATGTAGGACATGTCCTCTTCTGTTTTCTGGACACTCTGAGACAGTTCCTCCACAGCTGAGACTCAGGAATGATGAGATGGAGATTTCCCTCCTATTGCCGGAGCTTGCCAACCACTCCACCCACTGTTAGAGTCTGTGTGTCTGTCCACCAGGACACTATTGCCAATGCTTTCGAGTGTGCTTCTGGTGCGCTCTTCAGGAACTTTCGCCACATCAGGTGTGTGCAGGGGGCCTGATCTGTGTCCATGGGTGACTGCTCATTATTCAGATCACCATAGATTATCTCAAACACAGCCAATTCCATGAGGTTCTGGACGCCTTTCTCAATGTTGGTAAATTTGCTTAGCTGACATAGGTTATCATCCTTGTAGGGGTGCCTCTCCCTTACACTGAGCAGGAGTTGCCTCCAAAGGCTGAAGGTTTGAGTCTGTTTCCCTATTTCCGTATCAATGCCAGCATCCTTGGCTAAAGATCCCAGCTGCTTGGCCTCTCTCCCCTCCATCTCAAAAGCACGGGCTCCATTGTCCCAGCATCGGAGCAGCCAGGTGCAAATCTGCTCACCTCCCAGGCAGCCGAAATCTGTCTGCATATCTCGCAGCTCAGTTGGGGATAGAGACTGGACGATCACTTCTGGTCCTTCCTCTTGTTCCTGTGCTGGGCCTGGCTCATCCTCATCCCCCACTTTATGAACTGACTTTCTGGTATATTTTGTTTTCTGTATCGGGGTGACTGACCCCGGCACTGGCTGGCTCTCTGGCTCAGCCTCTGTGCTGGTGGAGGTGACTGAGACTGCTCTGCCTGTCCTCCCAGCCCAGATACTGTACCAGTAACTGCACTCTCAGGTTCTGCAGCCCTTCCTATCTTTGAGGGCAGCGAGTAGTGTTAAAAAGGACACGGTAGACATGGGTAAGTTCCCAACACATTGCAGCGATTTGTGTCTCCTGGGTTTTGCCAGCTTGGTAACACACCCTTTCTAAGCATTCCATCAGCTTATCAGGGCTCTGCATTTTTTTGGGAGTGAAATTCCAAAGCATTGGAGGTTCCCACCGACTCAGGCCTTTGCCCATCTTTTCTCACACCCCTTGCCACTCACTGTTATCTGACCTCAGGGCAGGTTTCCAGGCACTGTTATTGTTAGAGAAGTGCCGCATGGCCAAAACCGAAATCAGGCAGACATTCAGAAAGCATTGTGCCACAATCACACTTGCCTGCAGGCTCCAAGGATAATTGAAACTCTCAAAAACCGACAGGATCTCTTCCCCGGCACATCCATAGAGAGGGTGAGACCCCTCACAAAAGCCCAGGCAGCAAACAGGTACCGGCTCACGCCCACGAACAGCGATATGAGCACATTATAAGCAGTCAATAGCCAGTACATCAACATAAAACCGTTTATACATTCTCCACCAATAACAAACGCCACCACTGGGATCATATACTGGATATAAGGATAAATCCAGCCCCACCACCCAAGCAAGTGGGCCAGCATTGCAAACATTTTCTTATCAAACAGATACAAATACAATCAGAAATCAGAAAAAAAATTACACCCAACAGATTGCTCTACCACACTCTGGTCAGGGTCTGTCCCTTTTTGATTCTTATTTCAACCCAGTTTGTGCCCCATGTTGTTGTGCCAAAAGGCTGTGGTGGTTTAGGCCCTGCTGGGACTGGAGATCACGTTGCCTTTATCCCTCCCCCACTTTCAGCTGGTCAGGCTGGCAGTGAGGCACAAACTCTGGGTTAAAATAAGAAGAAATTTAATACAACATTGGGATAAACAATGTGAACAACAACAGTAGGAATGACAACAACAATAAACAGCAATAACAGTAAACAAGACAGAAGATATACAGAGAAATACTGCAAATGGTTACAGACAGCTCACTCGCATGCTCCCTATCACCAAAGCCACAAAGGAAAAAGTTCCCATGCTCCCACACCCAGACCTGACCTCAGCATGATATGAATAACCCGGCTGGAGATCCCTTCCCCCTTCTCTGCTGGGGAAACTTAACCCTATCCTAGCTGAACCAGGACACAGATATTTGCCTTAGTATAGAGTACTGACAGCACTGTATTTATGATTCACTGCAATGCATTTGAAAGCCACAGTAAACTGTTTTCCCTCCTCTAATTTGCCATTATACAAATTGCTTCAGATCAAAAGCCTAGTGAAACACTCTGCTGAGTGAATATAAAACTCCAGAAAATTTCTTAGTTCTGAGGCTGCTTTACTCTGAGATGATTTAAACCCACAAAAATCCTTTAAGTGCTAATGAACATTATTTCTCCAAGCCTAATAGAGGCACAGCCAATTCATTTGGGTTTAATAAGCAAACCAGTGTTTCTCCTCAGCCCCCTTGTTTTGACATATGAACATGTTTTATTTAGGTAGCAAATTACTGTGGACCAGCCAGTCCTTGGTAATTGCCTGTGTGTACAATTTTACCCAGTGGTAATGTGCAGTAAAGTAAAATACTTTTTCCAACTATGAAGGAAGATTGTGCGGTTATTGCAGTTCATCTATGTGTTGGGTTTGTGTGTGGCAGGTATGGCTCCTGTGAGAACCTTACGGCTCCAGGTCGGACCCACCTCTGGCCAAGGCCAAGCCAATTAGCAGCAATGGCTGTGCCTCTATGATAGCAAACTTAAGAAGGGAAACCTGAAAGGGAGAGCAGTGGTGAGGGAAATATCTATGCAGACATTGAAGTCAGCGGAAGAAAAAAGGAGGAAGAGGGGAAAGTGAGCCAGAGAACAGACTTCCCTGCAGCCTGGGGTGAGAGGGCAGGCTGTGCCCCTGCCACCCATGGCAGTCCACAGTGGAGTTGAGGCCCATGTGGCGTACTCCATGCCAGAGCAGGTGGCTGCACCTGAAGAAGGTTGGGACTCTGAGGGAAGCCTGCATTGAAGCAGTCTGTTGGGAGGACTGCAGCCCACAGGAAGGACCCACACGGGAGCAGATCACGGAGACCTGCAGCCCTTGGGAAGGACCCACACTGGAGAATTTTGGGGAGGACTGTCTCCTGTGAGAGGGATCCCACATTGGAGCATGGGAAGAGTGTGAGGAGTCTTGCTCCTGAGGAGGAAGGAGTGGCAGAAACAAAGGATGATGAACTGACCACAACCCCTATTCCCTGAATCCCTGAACCGGTGTGGGGAGAAGACGTAGAGAAACTGGGGGCAAAGCTGAGCTGGGAAAGAAGGAGAAGTGGGGGGAATTTTTTTAAGATGTGGTTGTAATTCTCATCGTCCTACTCTGATTGGTAAATTAGTGGTGGTGGTGTTCAAATTGAATTGATGTACTTTCTCTTCTCCAATCAAGTCTGTCTTTTGCCCCCAATTAGAATTTGTGATCAATCCCTTCCTGTCCTTGTCTGAATCCCTTTTCATTTTATTTTCTCCTCCCATCCCTGAGGGCGAAGGAATGAGTGAGGGGTGCTCAGTTGTCTCTGGGTTTAAAACATGCTAATAATGAAATAATGTATTAAGCAAGTGTCAACAATATTTTTGTTGCAACTTTGAAGAGAAATTGTTTTAGTTCTGTAAATATAAATGTAACTGATTGTTCTCCTCTTTTACATATTCTATGCAGTTATTATTCTTTATATACCTGCAAGAGAACTGCTAATGTTTTCCATGAAGAACATTAGGTGTCTTGCATTATATAGACTCTTCTTTCTCTTAAGTTGTCAGTGTAAAGATTATTGAGGTAAGATGCCCTGATATTATATGTCGGTTTTACTATTGCCGTTCAAAACAATATCTCCTTCTAAATTATGTGCTTCTTTAAAAAGAGATGTCCATTAAAAACTTGTTTCAATTTTTGCTGAGGTTATGATTTGAGTGTACAAAGATGTTCTTTTATATTTTTACTAAATTCTTAAGAACAGAAAAGAATATATGAATGCATGGTAGATAAGTAATATAGAATACTGTCCTCTCTTTCTCTTCAAACTTTTTTGACTCATTCAGATCTACAAGCTACACAGTACATCAATACCTTATTCCCAGAACATACACTTATCTGAAAACAAAAATAAGGAAGGAGAACAAAAAAAGTAAGACATGTATAAAGAGCAGAAAAAGTTGAATCGTGTGTCAGTTTGAGCTGAATTTTTAGATTATACATAACTGGGGCATACAAATAATTTCCTGATGAAGCCTGAATTCAGATCAAAATCAGAAATTGAATACCTCTCATTTTCAGTTATTTCATTGCTGTGGTCATTTTTTCCCCCTATTTTCTTTTTATTTCCAGTCATCTTACTCTAGGATATTAAGCATAAGTAGATATCTAAAATACAAGCATCGGTATGCCACAATTTATGACTTTAAAAGAGTATTCATATTGTAGAGCCAATGCAAAAGCTAGGAAGTACTAGAATTAAAACCATGTAAGAACATTAATTTTGGAAAAAAAATCCAAGTCTCTTGATTTGGACAGATTTGCCTTTTCATCAGTCGTTACTTGCCTAATATCTGCTAGTTCATACAAGCTGTGCTGTGATATATAATAGATGGCATAGATATGAGCATTTCCATATGCAGTTAACCCTCAGTTTTCAGCCTTATTTTCAAAAGGTTTATGCATTCATTAATCAACAACTTGCATTAAAACTATTTGAAATTTTTTGTGGACAAATAGGTTTATTATTATATAGGTTTTTTTTTTTCTCACTGTTTAGTGGTGATGCACGTGGCTTAGTTATCTCACCTTGCTTAGTTCAGGGGACTGCAAAAAAAAAAAAAAAAAG
>NW_020799143.1:10857718-10861241 GCF_003259725.1 Athene cunicularia
CAAAAAAAAAAAAAAAAAAAGTATTAAATATATAGTAAAGAAAAAAATTAAGCAAATGTGTCAACTGGATTTTTAAAACAAAATTATTTCCAAAGCATTATAAAAAAATCACTGCTTTGGGCCTTAAAATGAACTACTAATAAATAAATGGGAATAAAGAAAGCCCTAGAAAAGTAAGTTACATTGAAATCACATAAAACTTATGCATGCACACAAAAAATCCAGAAGATATAAATATTTGCAATGTAAAAAAAAAAAAAAAAAAAAAAAAAAATTCCTAAGACTATATATAGTATTATTTCTTTATTCGAGAAGTGTGTTTTGATGTCAGATACCTTAGTATACACTGAAAAGACACTAAAATGCATAATGTGAGAACTTCTGTGAAACAGTCAAGGATACATGCTTAAAAAGGGATATCCTTTGCTATTCACAAGGAACAAAAAATATATATAATTGTCTGAATATATAACTGAATTTTATAAATATACTTTACTTCTTTCCTAGTGGTAACTTCTTCTGTTTTTCTTTTGTTTGAATATTGTACTCTTCAGCTTATCAAAGCTTTATCACATCCTTAATTGTGTTTCTCTTATTTCTATTTCTCTCCCCTGTGTTGTCCATTATCATTATTAAGCAAAATAATGTACAGCTACACATTAGAGAGCTGTCTCTGGTCTCAAAAGTTTTCAGATAAATCATATTATTCCATTAGCTTTATCTAAGTTTTCTTTGACAAAATCCTTTGGCAATTGCCTAAATCAGGAGAAAACGGAAAATTGGACCCCACTCAGACTGGGTAAGTGGACATTTTATACCACATGAACCACTGGGTAATTAGTAAACATAAATAATTTTCTGTCTGGCAAAAGACAGTAAATCATCATCAACTATGTTCTAGGTGGTGACATTCTGTTAGTGATATCTAGTCATGCACCACTACATCAAGTGACATTTCTGTGCAGCATGTCACCTCCAGCAATCTGCAAAACATAGCAAGGGAGGAGAGCACAGGAACATCAAGACACACAGAAGTTTTCTCATACTGAAGCATTACCCAGGCACCATCAGTAAACTGATGTATTGTCATGCTGAGATTTATGTAGCAAATTAACTTGTAGCATGTTTTTGAGGTAAGATGAAAGCCTGAGTCTGCACTGCATTCTGGAATTTACACAATATTCCAAAACTGCTCAATAAAACCAGTATTCCAATTCTCATTTTGCAGAATCTTCCTTGTGATTATTTTTCCCCCATATGAAACAACTAAAGCACGTATAGTTAAAAAACCAAAACAGAACAAAACAATGGAAAAACAGACTTACTAAAATTGTCCCTGTATTTAATCTATAATTATAAACGGGAGTTCCAGAATTTGAAAGTTTAAAAGTAAAACAAATCTCTTATTTCCCCTGAAGAGAAAAAGAATATCTGTAAAATATCATTAATTTTGTTGGTAGAATTAGTATACATTTTGAATAAAACATTTCTATGCAGTTTTTTTATCTGACACATTTTTACTGTTTATTGTGTCTTTTTTATAAATGATCCAAATACTCCTGTTTCCAACCCACCCTCCCTAGATTAAAAAAAAAAAAGAGAAAAAGTGAGATAAGACCACAGTAAGTATAGGCTGACAAAGAAGCTCACTACTAGCAAACAAGTAACAGATACGGATGACATAGAAAGTTTGAAATTGATGAGGAAATATAACATGCATTTTCTGAAAAAAATAAATTCTCTGTACTAGTACCTTACTCTCTTGGAATTCTTCTGATCCAGGAATTCTACATTTTACTGGGAATAATTTGTAAATGTACCTGTTGGTATTATCCCAGAAAAGGGATTAACTGGAACAAAGCATCATTCATACCTTTATGAAGAATGAATCAGATATTCAGCTGATCTACAAGAGCAAGATCAGATAGCCCTATATGGGAGCATGGATTTGCTATTGTGTATTTTGCAGGATAGGGCAGACACAAAGGGGAGATTTTAAAACACTGTTGCCACTGGAGATTTCAGTTGCATGAAGCTTAACTGCCGGGTTATGTTCCAAGTGCTAGCAATCAATAGTTATAAATATGGGATTGACAGTAACCCTGTTTTATGTCTTTTTTCTTACAGACTTTTTAATTAACAGGTTTGCATTTATTCTCTAATGAATAAGAATTTATGCTTTCACACCTCCAAATGCTTCCAAATGTCTTTATATTAATGCAACTTTCTTGGAGACCAAGTTCTAAAGGCAGGCTGTACTTTATTGAAATCTGATGTGATTATCTCTGCAAATTGTCAATGAACTCTTTGTAGGCCTGATATTAGGAGAGAGAAAAAAAGAGAATTGTTATACTCATGAGGAATATATATATCAAAAGAGAAGGGAGAAAGGCTAGGCATGAAGTTGTAGCACCAAAGTAAATTAAGAAGTATGATAGGATTTATCATAGCAGGCTAGACAGATGCAGCATAGTTTCCTATTGTTTATTTTGCAAGCTGTGGAAGCCATGGATCAGAACCTACTGAGGTTGCCCATGCATTCACAATGAAAAATCCAATAGCAATCTTGAGATCACAAATGATAGCAATGTGTCTGGAAGCTTAAGTACAGGACAGCTTATAACTCATTTTTAGCAGAGTCCGTTATGCTACTGGTCACAAAATGACCATTGCCCATTTTCCTACCTATGAGTGTCTCCAGCTGATACTTCTCAGTGTACCATAGAAGCAGGAAGAAAAAAACAAAAAGCTGTATTGTGAGTAGCTGTGCTTTGATTAAAAGTAATCTTCACTTAATTAATTTTAAAACTAAAGAAATTAAAATGTAACTATGCACATAAACTCAGTAAAATCAGATATTACGTTCAATGCCATTGAGGGCATCAATCAGACACCAGTGAGATGAAAGGTAAAATGTATACTCAGTTAAGATTTTTTTTTTTTGAGTAAAAAACCTGAAGAAAACAATGGAAAAATCTCTAAAATATTAAAGAAGGAAATATTAAGGAAAGAAACAAGTGTGAGACAGTTGTGTGGAGTTCCTCCTATGAAATAACTTCAAAAATTTTAGTCTATCACCAATTTACTTTAAGAGAATTAATTTATCAAATAAACTTTTACAAAGGTCATTCTAGCTGGGATTTTATTTTGCAATGTATAAGAGGAGGCAACTACTCCAGGTCGGCTTTACTGGAAAAGCAAATTGATTCAATGTAGCTTAGTTCTGTACAAAACCTAATATTTCGTAAAAGAATGGATGATCCCAAGGTAAAATTTCTGAACTGTCATGAGACAAGTAGGCATACTGAAAAAGAAACCACCCTGAAACAATGCAAAACCTTGCATATGAAACATTGAAAAACAGGACAGTTAAGAAGTTAAACTAATAATTCCTTAATGTCCTCAATATATTTTCTAAACCCCAGTAACCTCTATTAAACAAAGAAACAAAAAAATACACAAATTCTGTCTCTCTCTCTCTCTCCCCCCCCCCCCCCCCCCCCCCCCCCCCCCCCCCCCCCCC
>NW_020799143.1:10861291-10882400 GCF_003259725.1 Athene cunicularia
CCTCCCCCCCTTCATGGTTTAGGAAGAATGTATAGATAAAGACTAAGCCCCCCACAAAATAGTGTCAGATTTGTGTATATGTGATGCATGACTCAATAAATTTACATCAACCTAACTAGTTATGCAGTCACAGAATCACAGAATTGTCAAGGTTGGAAAAGACCTTGAATATCAAAAAACATTAACAGTTCCCAACTACACCATATCCATCAGTGCTATGTTGACCCTGCTCTTGTTCCTCCAGGGACAGGAACTCTACCACCTCCCTGGGCAGCCCATTCCAATTCCTAACAACCCCTTCTGGAAAGAAATGCTTCCTAATATCCAGGCTAAACCTTCCCTGGTGCAGCTTGAGGCCATACTCTCTTGTCCTATCGCTTGTTACTTGGTTAAAGAGACTCATTCCCAGCTCTCTGCAACCTCCTTTCAGGGAGCTGTAGAGGGCGATGAGGTCTCCCCTCAGCCTCCTCTTCTCCAGACTAAACACCCCCAGTTCCCTCAGCCGCTCCCCGTACGACCTGTGCTCCAGACCCTTCACCAGCTCCGTTGCCCTTCTCTGGACACGCTCGAGTCATTCCATGTCCTTTTTGTAGTGAGGGGCCTAAAACTGAACACAGGAATCGAGGGGCGGCCTCCCCAGTGCCGAGTACAGGGGTCAGATCCCTTCCCTGTCCCTGCTGGCCACGCTATTGCTGACACAAGCCAGGATGCCATTGGCCTTCTTGGCCTCCTGGGCACACTGTTGGCTCCTGTGCAGCCGGCTGTCAATCACCCCCCTAGGTCCCTCTCTGACTGGTAGCTCTCCAGCTACTCCTCCCCAAGCCTGTAGCCCTGCTGGGGGTTGTTGTGGCCCAAGGGCAGCCCCCGGCATTTGCCCTTATGGAAACTCCTCCAGTTGGGCTCAGCCCATGGCTCCAGCCTGTCCAGGTCTCTCTGCAGAGCCTCCCTACCCCCGAGCAGATCAACAATCCCACCCAACTGGGTGTCATCTGCAAACTGACTGAGGGTGCACTCGATCCCCTCGTCTAGATCATCAATAAGGATGTTAAACAGGAGTGGCCACAAAACCAGGCCCTGGGGGACACCACTTGTGACCAGCTGCCGATTGTATTTAACTCCGTTCACCACAACTCTTTGGGCCCGGCCATCCAGACAGTTTTTTACCCAGCAAAGCGTGTGCCCATCCAAGCCACGAGCAGCCAGTTTCTCCAGGAGAATGCTGTGGGAAATGGTGTCAAAGGCCTTACTGAAGTCAAGGTAGACAACATCCACAGCCTTTCCCTCATCCAATAAGCAGGTTGCCCTGTCGTGGAAGGAGATCATGTTTGTCAGGCAGGACCTTCCTTTCATAAACCCATGCTGACTGGGCCTGAGCATCTGGTTGTCCTGCATGTGTTGTGTGATGTTACTCAGGATGAGCTGCTCCATCATCTTCCCGGGCACCGAAATCAAGCTGACAGGCCTGTAATTTCCCGGATTATCCTTCCGACCCTTCTTATATGTTGGCATCACATTGGCCAATTTCCAATCTGTCGGGACCTCCCCAGTCAGCCAGGACTGCTGGTAAATGATGGAAAGCAGCTTGGTGAGCACCCCAGCCAGCTCCTTCAGCACCCTTGGGTGTATCCCGTCTGGTCCCATAGACTTGTGTGTGTCTGTGTGATGCAGCATGTCACTGACTGTCTCCTCCTGGATTGTGGGGGGATCGTTCTCCCAGTCTGTGTCTTCTGGCTGAGGAGGCTGGATAAGCACCTCAACCTTCTCCTCATCACTTGTTACCATGTTTCTTCCTGCATCTAGCAGAGCATGGAGACTCTCCCTGGTCTTTCTTTTGCTGCTCACATACCTATAGAAACTTTTCTTGTTATCCTTGATTGCTGACGCCAGATTATTTTCCAGATGGACTTTAGACCTCCTGGTTTCTGCCCTGCATAGCCTCACAGCCTCTCTGTAATCACTGTGAGTTGCTACCCCCTTCTTCCAAAGGCTGTAAACTCTCCTTTTCTCCCTGAGTTGCAGCCAAAGCTCCCTGTTCAGCCAGGGTGGTCTTCTCTTTCAATGGCTTCTCTCAGAGCACCTGGGCACCGCCTGCTCCTGAGCCATTAACACTTCCTTCTTAAAGAGTGCCCAGCCTTCCTCGATCCCTATACCCTTCAGAACCATCTCCCAAGGGATCCTGTCAAGCAGGTGCCCAAACAAGATAAAGTCAGCCCTTTTGAAGTCCAGGATGTCAGTTCTGCTTCCCCTTCTCGTAGCCTCTCTAAGAATAGAGAACTCTATTATTTCATAATCTCTGTGCCCTAGTCGACCTCCAACCTCCATGTCGTCCACCAGCCCTTCCTGTTCACAAAGAGGAGATCCAGCAGGGCACCTTCTCTGGTCAGTTCACTCACCAGCTGCATCAGGAAGTTGTCTCCCACACATTCCAGGAATCTCTGGGACTCGTCCCGCTCTGCTGTGTTGTATTTCCAGCAGATGTCTGGGAAATTAAAGTCTCCTACAAGAACAAGGGCAAATGATGGTTTGATTTCTCCTAAATGCCTATAGAACATTTTATTCACCTCTCTGTCCTGGCTGGGTGGCCTATAGTAGACCCCTGCTACAACATCTGCCCTGTGGCCTTCCCCCTGATTCTAATGCAAAGATGCTCCACCTGGTCTTCACTGAACTTTTACTTTTTAGTCTTTTTAGTTTGTTTGGCTATAGTCCTCTAGTGGGTTGATCTTGACTGAACATCAGTTGCACTTTTCTCCACAGCCAGACAGGGAAGAAAACATGTAATGAAAGGCTTGTGGGTCTAGGTAAGGACAGGGCAAGATCACTCAGCAATTACCATCACAGGCAAAACAGACTTGACTGTAGGAAATTAATTTAATTTATTATCAATCAAATCGGAGTAGGGTAAGGAAAAATAAAACAAGCCTTAAAACACATTCCCCCCTCACTCCTCCCTTCTTCCTGGGCTCAACTTCAATCCCAAAGTCTCTACATCCTCCTCCTCCCAATTGGTGCAGATGGACAGGGAATGGGGATTGTGGTCTGTTCATAACACTTTGACTGCTGCTTCTTCTACCTCACACTGTTTCCCTGATCCAGAGTGAGGTCCCTCCCATGGAAGACTGTTCTCCATTAATTTCTCTAACATGGGTCCTTCCATGGGCTACGGATCTTCATGAACTCCTCCAGCCTAGGTTCCTTCCATGGGGTACAATCTTCCAGAAACAGACTGTTCCAGTGTGGGTCTCCCACAGGGTCACAAGTCCTGCCAGTAAACATGTTCAAGTGTGGGTTCCACTCTAAAAGGTCCAGAGCTCCTGCCAGGAACCTGCTTCAGTGAGGACTCGCCACAGAGTCAGTCTCCTTCAGGTCCATCCATCTATTCCAGTATGGGGTCTTCCACGGGCTGCAGGGTGGATATCTGCTCCACCATGAACCTCCACAGGCAGCACGGGGACAAACTTCTTCACCATGGTCTTCACTACAGGCTGCAGGGGAATCTCTTCTCTTGTGCCTGGAACACCTCCTCCCCCTCCTTCACTGACCCCGAGAGGTTTCTCTCACATATTGTCACTCCTCTCTTCCAATTGTGCTTATGCAGCAGTTTTTCCCCTTCTTAAATATATTATCAAAGAGATGCTACCATTGTCTCTTATGGGCTTAGTTTAGGTCAGCAGCGGGTCCATCTTGGAGCTGGCTGGCATTGGTTCTATCAGATACGGGGGAATTTTCTAGCAGCCTCTCTGTAGCCCTCTTTCTACCAAAACCTTGACATGCAAACCCAATACTTACAGGCATCTTTTGTATTTTCTATTGACATACAGCTTTGAACATAAAGTCCCATAACATCACAATTCATTACTGTTCTGTATGTTTCTTTCTCTGCCAACTGGATAGAACTGAATTCAGATATATATTTAAATGGTCTCATAAGGACTAGCTTACAGTTATGACTCTTCCTGGTTTTGTCACTGGGCATAGAATATATGGTGACTTTCACTTTATAACTTCTTTTGCGTTAGAGAGTACAAAGGCTTCCTACTGCTTCTGGTATTGTCCTAAGTAGGTGATATTCACACTTTAAGTATTTTAAGTGATTGCTGAGTTAAAAGACTAAATATATGATCCCCAGGGTGGGTTTGGAGTGCCTATTCCATTAAGAAAAATGTCACAGAATGTTCTAGCACAGGTGAGATAGTTTGGATGTGAGGTAATGTCACATTTAGTAAAAAGGCCAGATTATTGTTTTTTGAGAATAATTATCCCCTATTATTATTATTATTATTACTATTGTCATTATTCTTATTACTGTTATTATTAGAAAGAAAAAAAAATCCATTATATATTTGTAGTTAGAACTAGTTCTTAATTTACTAAAATCAATTCCCTTGTGTGACTGTTAAGAGTACAAGAAATGGGATAAATTAGCACACATTTCCATTGTAACTGTCCAGTCCCATTAGTTGAATACCCCGAAACAGGTCATCAAGGTGTACCTGTATGTTCTTTATATATGCTTTTCAGAAGACTTTAGTCCCACTCCCATTGAAATCGGTGTTAAAATTCCTTTTCAACTAAATACAAAAATTGCCTGAAAAATGTTTGGAAAACACAGATACATGAATAATCAATGGTACTGTCCTAATCAGTGGTATTATCTGGACTTGGGAGCAGCTTGGAAGAGGGGTGTCAGGAGGCATCTGTGCTGTTAAATATTCCACTTTTAAACTTTTGCAACTCATACACAGAAGTTACTGTTACTCTGATACTTTTATAAGCTATCATTAAATGTCCGTTATGCGCTTTAAGCTCTATCTATGTAAAAACAATCAGAAATTGTATCTCTTTAAAATCTGAAATGGCATTATCTAAGAAATTGAGAATCAAATTGTCATTCACTTTGCTTTTAGAATATGTAATTTTCTTAAAGGATATAAATCTTGGAGCAGAAGTTGTCTGTGTATTCTAAAGCTGTAACCATGTAATTTTAATAGAAAATAAAATGTTTTCTTTTATAATATTGACCTCAAATTGTACTTTTTATAATATTGACCTCACTTTTGATATGTCCAGATAAATAACTAAATTATTTCTTTATCAAAATAATTAATAACAAATATGCTGTTATTTTCCCATTCAAACAAAAAGCAGAAATGTTCTGAAATATCTTATTAATTTTCTTAAACATCTTCCCTGAAGCTCCATTTTTTGAAATATATGCAGCAACTTATGAAGTATTTTCCTAACACAGTTTTAAAGCAAATTCTACATAACTCCTTAATAAGATCTGATAATCATGGTCATAATAAAGTCACTCAATTTTGTGTAAGGAAGGGCTCTAGTAGTTCCATACTTCTTAATTTTGGAGCTTCACTATCCACATTCTGCATTGTACTCGAAAAGGTTTGGAGGTTGGTTTATTTTTCTTCATGGCAAACTTATCCCCTTTTCCTATTAATTAGAGTGAATAAGCCTTCCTTTTCAGCTGTTTTAGTTCTGTTTCTTTGTTGTTTTTGAGAAAGCAGCCATCAAACATCTCTTAAATTATCTGTAAATAATTAGACTTAGTCTAATTATTAGATTAGATTTAGTCTAATTAGACTTAGTCTAATTAGACTTAGTCTAATCAGTTATGATTATGCCTATCATGAAAATAATTTCAGATGTCCATCTTGGAAAAATAAACACTTGCAGATGAACTTCCTACATTTGTTCTGAATGCAAAGTTGGGTTTTTTTAAGAAAAAAAAAAAAAAATCATTAGCTCCTTATCTTTCCCTTCTGCAACAAATTCTTTAAAAGTGTGATCCTAGAACCAGTGAAGTTATGGGCACAACTCTGAAATCATTACATAAATGTTTTTTAAAAATTGATTTTAAAATAGAAAAAACAAACAAACAAAAAAAAGGGTACTTTTTTGTATATCTGTTTCCTCTATATTTAACATGCCACTTTTCATCTCCAAGGACCAACACATATAATTAATATTTCCTTTCTGGTAGCATCAACATAATAATAAAATCATCTGGCCTGGTTCTATTTACAAGTTATTTGTGATGGTTCACTTGTGTTCCTAATACACTGATGTGATCGATATATTCTTCTGACTTAAAACAAGTAACATGACATATCAATCAAGTGCCAACTCCTCATTATTTAAAACTTTAGTTGCCCCATATGTAAACTCTTGAGATTTGTTTTTGTGTATGAATGAGCATTTCAATGCTGCTAATCCTTAAATAATTATTCACTATTTTGATAAGTAATATTAAAGAAGCCAAAGGCTAACATCCAAGTTTTACCTTTGTACTATGTAATTTTACTGTTCTCAGGTTGAAGGAACATTCAGAGTACAAAAAAATTTCATTTTTTTAAAGCTTACATTCAAAAAAACCTACTTCAGTAAACCAGGTATGGAACTATGGGTTAACGGATTATCAATAAACCATATTTTTGGGAATGGTCTTCCCCTCACTTCTTTCTGGAGACAGATTTTAAGACTACAAATCTTTCAAACAAGGACTATGTCTCATTTCTGTATCACTCAGCTACCCAATCTAAATTTATGATACTAGACTAAATATATAGAACTGACAGTTCAGGAAAGAAATGCATGACTACAAACTCATAAAATGAAGTTTTGATCTGGGATGGTGAAATCATTGCTATAAAACTTACAATGTCTTCTGCATAAGTTTCTTAGTTCTTCTATTCCAGATGTGACTTGCTAATCAGAATTAATTAATCAGAAAGAAATGTTTAATATTCATTGGATAAAGGAAATAAACTTTAACACTCATATACTTGATTAATACTATTTGCATGCCTTTTGGGTTTGTTTGGGTTTTTTTTTTGGTAGTGTTTACTGTAGTTCTTCTATGAGATACTACTTAGAGGAGGTGGTAAATTCTCAACAGTACATATGTATTGCAATGGTAATCTTAAGTGAATAAATATTAATAACAAGTCAAATATTTATACTTTTATAATAATATAATATAATATAATATAATATAATATAATATAATATAATATAATATAATATAATATAATATAATATAATATAATATAATATAATATAATATAATATAATATAATATTATAATATACTTACTTATAAAATATAATATAATATTTTATATTATATAAAGTTGGGAATTTATATAATCTAGACACTGGAAGAAGAGATAAATTGTCCTTTCAGTTGAGATAAGAGATTTACCCAAATCATGATATTTAGCACTTGTGAAAGGATCCAGGGTCTCATCCAGTTTTAAGGAGGTGATTGTCAACAAGTTAAATGAACAAAAAATTCCCTGAAAACAGGTATCTAGATTATTTTACTGCACTAATATCAGGACATTTCCAAAAGAAATAATAAAGATTTAAGACTTATGACCATGACATATAGGAGTAATGATCTCCACATTAGATAGGCAGCAGATAGGGATGGTCAATTTCTGTCCTTAAATTCAGATCTTAAATTTTCCTGCTCCATCTCCTTACTCAAATAATCAAAGGTGTACTGTTTTTTTTAAACCATAAGATTTTCAAACCTTAAAAACCAAAACCAGCCAACCAAAAACCAAAAAAGAGTCTACCTTAAATATGGCATTCCAAAATAACATGCAATGTCTACTTGAATGCTTGTACACTTCAAAGATCTGTAAGTAAATATTGAAAGTATACATCCAAAAATACAGACAAAATATTACATGTATACTCATTAAGATAAATTAAAGTGATCGCAGCAAGTTCAATGTGACAGAATTTCAGCCTTAGAGTCCTGGTTTTTCTCATCATAAATTCTTTAAAAAATATTTTGGCACATCTTTTTTGTTTGTTTGTTTCTATTTATATAGACACATCAAATTGATATTATAAAATTCTACTATTTTAAGATTTTGCTTTTATTAAGAGTGATGAGTAAAATCAGTCTATTTAGAAACTGTAAATGTTATCCTAAATTATACCAGAAGGTATCCTCAGTGATCCTTTCCTTTTGTCCTTCTCTTTGGAAAGTGGCCCGAGGCAGATATAATTTTTCTACACTTTCAGGTACACCTAACACTTTGGCCTGTAAACGTCTTACCTTGTTCCTCATTTTAATCAGCAAACCAAACAGAAACAGTTTGGCTTTTGGCAGAAGTTTGGTGAATGTACGCATTTGCTTCTGAATACTAAAATGCTCTGTGTTATTTAGGGTGCTGTAGTTCTATTTATGCTTTCCAGTCCCTTAAATTTTCCCATGGTGAATGCTTATAAGGGGGATTATTTTGGTTGTCTCCTTCATTTCTTGCCAGCCAATGTATTAGTCCTGTGAATAGTCGACTGGAAATTAATGTTTAGAAAACAATCTATGTACTGGAACTGGATTCAGTTTATATGGCAAGAAGCTACAGCTGTGCTATATGAGTAATAGAGGTAAATTAGAACTAGTTCACTATGAGCTTTTTTCCCTTAAGTGATCACTATATCAAGCACATTTGGACTTCTCAGAAAATGGTCCTGCCCCAGACTGTCTTGTCTTCTAATCTTCTAAACATCTTTCAATCTTCAGCAATTGCAGTGAAAGTAGAAGGAGACATCTAAATTAATAAATAGGCACAAAGATAACAGTATTAATTTTGTACAAAATGAAATTAAATTGAGATTTTGCTGACAAAGTAGTTCTAATAGTTCAAACAATGTGCAAGCAGAAAATACTTTCATAGTGCTGATGGATCTCTCATCACCTGTGAAAAAAAATGGATATAAAACTACCTTCTGGGAATTCCAAAAGTAAACATTTTATTAGAAGGCAAAAGGTTATATAGAATTAATCTATTTACAAACTTCTACCAGCAACATGCAAACCAGTGGGAATATCTAAAAGGAAATAATAGATATGTAGGAGTTTCTTTCATGTCAGTTAGTGAACATTTAAAATATAAAGGCCAAGACCAATTTTCTTTTGGAGGTGCTATTATCATCTAAACATATGTGCATAAATCTGGAAACCTGCCAAAGCTATAAAAAGTTTTCTAAATGTCTTGATAATAAATACCACAGGAAAACATCAAATACGAAATGAAACAGATTTATAATGTGCCAATACTAATCAGTAATTTCATACCTACAAAGTTACACTAAAAGCAGTTTCTCAAACTGTGTTGAAAATGAATGCAGAGCACCTGCTTTGACAGATGTGTTATAGGGCAGCAGCTGCAGGGACATGAAAAAGGACAAAAAAAGAATCTAATTAAGTCATATCAAGGAAAAATAACTTGCAATTAGTAGACCAGTCAAAAATGGGGGGAAAGGAGGAGAATTTACAGTCTTATTCATAATCTGAAGAATGATGAAAAATTAGTCTTAAAAGGCAAAGTGAATCACATTAATTTACATTAATAAGATTTTTAAACAAGGAAGATGAAATCTAGTTTAATGCTAGATTTTTAAAATTGCTCAACATCTCCCAGGTATCACTGAGCTACAGCTATTCATATTCAGTACTTCTGAAATCAACACAGTTAGGTGATTGAGGTTGATTTTAAAATTCGGAAAAAAAACCCCAAAAACCAAAAAACAAAAAGAAAGAAAATTAAAGCCTCAGTTCTAACAATAAAATAGGTGGGATTTTTTTTTTTTTTTTTTCCTGCGTGATGGGATGGGGTTTTTTTGTTTACTTGTTTCCAGTTAATGGATTTAACAATCTGGTTTTGTCATGCAAGTTCTTTAATAGTAAGATCCAGCTGAAATAGAAATTGTTCATTAGAGTTACAGATTTGTTCATACCAAATCTCCCTTGAAGAATAAATTGTTTGTAAAACAAAATGATAGTCATACTCCAGAGATGTTAACAAACATCCAATTTTACTGAACATATGACTATAAAATTTATAAATAAGTTGTTTAAAATTCTACCTGTTGAGGTATTTGACAAATCAGCCACCTCTTACTAGGAAGAATACTGAAAATCCTTTCTGCAAAAAGTGTAAGTTTATCTTCTATCTCCAATATTTTCAGTGACAGCACAGATCATATTTTATATCATTTTAATTTATATATAAAATAGCAACACTGAATTTTAAGAAATTACTCTTTAAATATTCTCACTGAATAAATAAAGATTATTATAGCATTAGGTATGTGGTTAAATGACAGTCTGTAATTATTCCTGATATGCAGGAAATTGTAGAACATTTTGCATGAAAAAAAAAAATAATTGTAGTAAATATTTTTTTAAAGCCACGCATTGTTATATTATATGCATTTATTATATTTCACAGATAAGATAAAATACTGTAAATGCTTAATTCCTGTGAAAAACATTGTGCTGCTTCTTTGCCACTGAGTAAAAGCTCTGTTACATTATTAATTGTATATTTCTTGTTTGGCTTTCTAACAGATTTCAATCTCTGATTTTCTGGTGCAAGGTCTGAGTGTTTCAATGACATTACATCCTCCTCTTACAGCTAATCTCTTTACCTTTCCCCTCTGTGGTGTCATGTGTGGCTTTGACAACCTGAAATAGTGGTACTTTATTCCTGTGTCTGTACACTGATGTCTACTGAACCACCAGGTCTTTCAGTATCATAGGCTTTAAACACTTATTTTTAATCCTCTTAAGTACTTTCATGTGATTGTGATAATTTCATGTGATTATAAGTGTTCTCTCCCCCCTCATCCTGGATGCCAAAATATCCAATCTTCCTTCATTATGAAATGCAGATGGTATACTCTGAACTGATCCAGGCAGGCTAGGACGATGTCAAGAGAGACAGGGAACTGATGGAGCAGGGAATGGTGGTGAAAATATATTTAATATCTTCCTTTCCCACCAGTTCTGAAGGCAAGTGTAGGTTCAGTACAATTTTCATGCAGGTCAAAATAGAGGTAAGATTTGAATTCTGTTCTTGTTAAAGACTTAGGGCTTAATCAGACAGATTATTTACAAATGGAAAGACATGAGTTTAAACTGGAAAAAAATCTACAGTTGCTTAATTAGGACAATAATATTAGAATTTTTTCTAATTTTCAGACTCATAAAATCAGTGATCTAACTGTTTCACCATTTCCCACATCCTTCCCACCCCATCTCTTTTGGTATCAATTTTTTCCAGACTTTTCACCATGAGGCCCTGCATTTCCTTGGTGTTTTGTTGTTCTGATATATTATTTTCAGTTTTTAAGCTGAATCTTCTTGTCAGACCATAATTTTATGGTACTTTCAGGAATATCCCAGTACTTTCTCCAAATTTAGTATAATTCATAAACTGGATAGCTTTGCTGCCTCCTCCTTCTTCCAGGCCATTAACAGAGCAGTTGAACTCATCTCCCTCATCTTGACATGCACCGTTTCACTCAGCAGTGTTTCTGGGCATGTTTCCAGCCCATCTTCTCACTTTGTGTGTGGGAATGGTTTGGTGTGGTCCATGTGATCCTGGATCTCACCTGCTCCTGCACTATGTGCAAGCCAGAGCTGTTTGCCCGCCCATGCTGTGGGGTGGCTGCTGGTGGGCCAGCAGAGAACAGGGGAGACAGCATGTCTGAGATTGCCTGTAGCATGACAGGCTGCTTCTGCACTGTCACACTTAGATGTGTGATTAGATCACTGCAAATACTGACAGGGCCACCCCAATCCTCCTTGTACTCCAGCAGATTGATTCTAACCTGGGCTGTATGCCAATAGTGGAAGCGTTTCGTTTTCAGTCTGTGATACCTGACCAGTCACTTTACCAGAGAGAAGAGAGTGTACCTGATATAATAGCTTTAAAGCTTACATCCAGCCCACAGAGCATTAACCTAGACTATGTCTAAGCAAGAATCATAAGAGTAAAATCAAATACCATCCTGAAGAGCTAGATTCTCATGCAGTAGACACCATTGCTACAGCTAGACTGAAACTGAGCTGACCTTCACAAGTTGACACACACCACTTTTATCTCATTTACCTTTAAAGCTGTAAAAATAAAAAATGAAACACAAAATTATACCAAGGTATTGTCATATTTCTCCACTCCAATAACAAAAGTAAGAAAGGGGTATTATCAGCTAAAATTTACAGTGTTTTAGATGTCTTTCACTAAAGTTTACCTGAGATTTTTTTGCTACTAAGAGGTATGCTAACGTGTCTCTGGCTTTCACTCAACTTTTTTGTACTCAAGGACATACTGAAGACATTTGACGGAATTCCACAAAAGTTTTAAAATGAGCAAAACTGAAGTTATATTTGCTGTGGAGGGTTAGAAAATCTGGTTATTTGTATATTCATATGTAATTATACTGTTAGCCATGAGATGAGGAAGAAGGCCAATGTCACAGATTAAAATGTCTTTAAATTATTAAAATGATGGCAAAATGCTTCACCTTCCCAGGGAGACCTAAATAATGCAGACATTTTCTAGTATCTTGTAAATGTTGTGAATTTGAAGAATACATAGTTTACTAATGACATAAAACTCTAAGCAAGAATGTTGAGACTCAAATCCTTTACAGATCCAATGAATTTAATACTTTATAGCAGCTGAAAATAGACCTTTTTTTTTTTTTTTTTTTTTTTAATGCTACTCTTGATGGTTCTAGGCAAGCCCACAGTGAAGGAGGCAGTCAAGGCATCACTATTTCTCCTACTTTTGTGGCTGTGCAATGCAGAGCCAAATTTCCCATAATTTGTACAAGTATTGATTAAATATTGCTAATAATCAGTAATCCTTAAAACTGCACTTCAGCAAGTTTCCTTTGGATATTGTCAGAACCCAGCAGCCTGAAGAAATCCATCTTCTAACTGACAGTTTCCACACTGAAATGGGAAATGATTCATGAGTAATGGCACATGATTAAATTGTTTCAATACTTTTATTACTAGTGAAGATAAAGTACCCTCTAATGTCACAGTTTATATTATCATTGAAGGAAGAACCTTATTTATTAATGTTTCGGGAAATACAGAGCTGTGTTTTACCATCTACCAAACTTAGAAATAAAACTTTTAATACATTTATTTTTCCTATGAATAAGAGAGGAGAATCCATAACAGAAATAGAAAAGTGCTTTTTAATTGCTTGACACTAAGCACTTCATTCCCTTAGGTAGGAGCAGAACATGTAAAAATAATCTTTACCTTTTTTCAGTGGTGGTGATCTGTTACCCAAAGATAAAAACTAACCCAAAACACAGCTCAGAAAAAACCTAAAACAAAACTTTTATTAGTAGTAAGAAAATTGAGTAATATTCTAACATAAATTTTGAAGTCTGTCTGTTAAGGAAAAAGTTTGGAAAATGAGTGAAGAAAATCTAAGAAATACTGAAAATGTTGTAAAACATATTTGGTTTTCATATACTCAGCACATTTTTGTAACAAAAGAGGTTCAGATAAGACCAGACATATTTATGCAAACTGGATTAAACTTCTTAACTTAATTTTTAGTCATTCAAACAAATCGTAAAACTTAAGGAAATTATAGTTTTCACTATCTAGCATTTTTATCTACTTTTTACACTCAGTTCCCTATGCCATTACTGTCTTTTTTCCTTTTCTCACACTAATCTTTTCTCTATCCCACTTTTGATACTCTTGTCATTTTCGGTGATTATTATATCTGGGATCAGAGATCCAGTAGTTAGTTTTATCAATATTTTCATCAGCTTTAATGTTCTTCAAAAAAGATTGTGGCGTTTCCTTATGATTTTTGGTATAAATACTTTTCCTGGATTCACAGTAACCCTGTTAATCCCAAGTAGTTATCATTGTAAAGTATTTTTCAACATAGTCAGTGGGTCTGTGTAGTTATTGTGATGAAGTTTTCTATGTCCTAATTACATTTTTATTATTGCATAGTTTGATGACTCAGAAATCAAGAAAACCTGGATGAAGACTTGTATCAAACATCTGAACATTCAGATAACTCTGATGCACCAAATTTTTAAAATAGTATGTAGAAGCAGCAAATGAGATTTAGGCCTGACCAAATACTAAGTGAAAGACATTCTCAATCTTAATACTGCGGAAATTCTGTAAGGCTGGTATGCTTTAATGAATTGTTTGATCTGCCAAAATTCTTTTATATGCCTACAGAGATATTTTTTCTTCTTTTTATAAAGCATAGTTTTGTTTGGTTTCAATATTGAAATTAATCATTGTAATTTAAGGTATTTAGTAAAAACAACTATGCAGAGTTTGAAATGAAGGGTAAATGGTAGAACTAGCACCACTATGCTACTATGAACCTGCCACACCTGTAACATCTGCCAGAGCTTCAGTTAACTAGTGTCACACCAGATAGAGGTTGAACACATGTCAAAGCTACACACAATGCTGTGTGTAGCAGTGGACTGCAAAACAATTAGATTGGCCTACCCTAAATTCTATAATACTGCTGTAAGACTGCTACCAGTCCTGAGTCATCTGTCTTCGTAGTCATTGTATGATACTCTACACGTGATGTCTAGTTTAGACTCAGTATTCTTTCAGGATTTGCAAAGTTTGTCTCTGATTGGATCTATGTGAGTTCAAACTTAACTCGCTCTTAGCGGGCCTGTTTTGAGCATGTTAGGCAGCTATTGATCTCATATGTTGACTTGTAAAAGATTTACAGTAATCTTTATGTTCTTATGATTTTAGATGCCAAAAACTGTACATTGGAAGGGCCTTCAGTTACATATAATGCTAGGAACTTTTTCATGCCTCTGCCCTCTTATTCCTTCCCAAGTGTTCCTCTGCTTTGACTTCGCAGTACTTGTGCAAGCATACATACCCATATATTACCTAAATTCAGTGATACATGAAGCAGTATCAGGTTCCTTCCTAGATGTGAGGAAAATACATTTGTTTCAGAGAATGTGGATTATCAGGTAAGTGACGTTTAGATAATTGGAATTACCCTCTAATTATATGACAAAGGCCTCTTTAATGTTTTGTCTTCTCTTGGTCATGTTTTATGTTCTCTCATTCAAGAATCTTTGCTTTTTTCTCCTTTTATCGGCAGTTATTGACAGGGCATGGTGGACCAAATACAGATTTTCCTAATATAGAAGTACTTCCCTCACCATTTTTTATTAAAAACCTACAGTTTTTTTCTACTACATTTTAAATAATTACATCTACCTTATTGAATATAGGGATACATATAGACTCAATATTTTGATCTTAAAAAATACTGGGCTAATGAAATCTTAAAGTAAGAACAATTGTTTTATTCCATTTGAATAAAACTTTGAAAATGCACTTTATAAGATAATATAAACTGCACATTGAAAACATAGTGAGCCATGGTGTTATCTGAGTAGATACTTAGGAACACTTCATGCAACCATGAGTGTGATTGAATGATCTCAGTACTAATGACGAGAAAGTGCAAGAGTGCTATCCTTAGATGAATGACACCTACAAAATTTTTGTTCCTTTTAAATCATACCTTCCATGTGGCTGACATTGCCACATCTGCAGACATTTACGAAGGCAATGAAACATCAAAATTAGTCCAACTATTCAGTGATAACCCAGTTATATACTTCTATTATATGCTGTTCTCTAGTCTCTGTAACAATTGCTTCAGGACTAAATCTGTATCTGGTTGTTAATATGCTGGACATGTTGCAGGAATTGTATAAGGCATCAAGTCACTGTAGCATTAAATTCCTCATTGTTAGTCAAATGTCTTACACTCAGAGCTCTCATTCTTTAACAGGTTGATTCATTCTTTGTTGATTACTCTGCTTACTTGAAAATCCTAAAAATGGACATGGAATCTTCCCCTACAGCAGCATATCATCAACACTACCTTCTATTGCAATTGTTGAATAAGGCTCTTTTTACCTTTCTTCTTGTGCAAGAGAAAAAGTGAAAGCACTAATAGCACAGACATAATAGAAACATGTGAAGCTATCAACATATGATGTGAAAGTCTAACGTTAAACAGATGAGGTGAATTTAGCTGAAGAGGTTATGAACGTTGCATATAAGTCAAGTACTTCCTGAACACTCATATAAATATTACTCATTCAAGTATTTGTTCTTATGCCTGTGTCAGAAATGTCAGTTACAACTTTGAATGAAATACAATGGAAAAAAAAAAAAAATAGATTTTTCATGGACTCTGAGCCCGGCTGCAACTTTTGGAACTGCTACCGTTTGTAACAGACATTTTGGCATGGTTACTAAGAGAATGCTATTCTACTATTTTTGCCCATGACAAGACACTTTTGCACAGAGGAATATATTGTAAGTCAACCAACAAACTCTTGCCAGAGTAATAGCTTGCCAAAAGCAGCAGATGTTAAAATATAACATTTAGTATAATGAAATATAACTTCCCTTCTAATTTAATCTAATCCAAAAGATAAAATGGTTGCATTTGAGTTAAAGTCCAGTGAACATTATTCGGTTTATAATGCAAATTAATTAAAATTGATGCATTAGATCCTTGAAAAAAATAAGAATAGAATTGGCTAAACTGACTACCACCTCTCGGAGAATTATTTGTCATTAACAGGAAGAAAGCTATCTGAGCTTTACCCTTCCTTTATACAGAATATATCCAGATCCATCAGGTCTTAATTTCTGAATTCAGAAAATTTTCAGATCAAACTGAACCTGAGAATCTTGAGACAGATAAAATCAGAGTCAAGTTCTCCTGTGCTTCTTTTCTTTTTCCTCTTTTTTTCTCTTTATCCTGTAGAAAAGACATGAGAGATTTATGAGCAACTTTTTATATTCCCCGTGGTCAGTCTTTGTGTCCCATTTAAGCAGAATACAAATGTAAAATACTTAATTGGTTTAGGTTTATTGTTTTTTTCTGACAAGGATCAAGAACCTTAGGCTTAGATATAGTAGTAGTAAAAATATTTGTATCGAAATAACAGTTATTTCTTAAGGTCACTTTTTTAAGGCATCATTGTGACATTGCAAAGTCAAATTTATGAAAAGATATGTATTTGCTATGCATTTACTTAGGAGTTTTGACATAAATAACAATTAAAAGTTCATAATTATTTCCTTTTTTCTTTTTATTTTTTTAATTGGATATTTTAAGGCCTGTTACCTTCATCCTATTCAGTTGCACTCTAACAAAAAGACTCAAAAGATACAAAGATACTACCTTTTAATCTTTGACTAACTTTAAGTAATAATATTATGCTTTTCTATCTGTTTTGAAGGAGAATCTCTGAGAACCTGCTTAATTTTAATGAACAAGAAAAGGAAAAAAGTGGAAAATTAAATATATAAATAAAGGTTAACAAGAAGTTTTGAAAAAAACATAACAGTTTTCTCAGCTATGAAGCTCAGAGGAAGAAGTTTATATTGCATAAGCATTAAAAGGTTAAATGGACAATATTAGAAGTCCAGATAACCGGTATACAGTGCACCATTTTAAGGCTCAAGGATGTTTCAAGAGTTCTGTTTCAAATCTTTTATGAAGTATTTTGTTGTGATCTCCTGAGATTTAAGATTTAAAAAAAAAAAACAAAATTTTGCAGCCTGAAGGTGGAGACACTACAAGGCTAGTTGCATTCTCTTGCCTAATGTAATGGGCCTTGAAATTAAAACATACATACATTTTACAACATAATAAACAGTCCCATTTTCAGATATTAAAACTGACTGTTCACAACTTTTTCATGCAGAAAAAGAACTTCCTTGAAAAACACTCACTCTATGTAAAGTCTTTTTCATATATTGAATATATATAAAATATATTAAGTCCATTAAATTTTCTGGATAGTGCTTTAAGAGACACCAGTTATATGCTTTTAACTAATAGCTATGCATTTTGGGATAATAGATACATATCTATTAAAATATCTATACATAACTACACATTCAGCAGCAATTGAAAGCACAATGATATTAAATCTAACCTAGATCTTTTTAGCATTTCTCTTGGGAATTTTCTGTTATGGGATTACTCATTATGAAGTAATCAAAGATAACAATGAGAATGCTCCCAGTCCTGATAGTCATGTAACATAAAGGGCTTTAGATGCTAGCTGCAGCTAGATGAATTACAGAATATCTGAATTTGTTTAGTAAATGACAGCTGTTAAAGTTTGCATATGAAAGTTTGGTCTAGTATGAACAGACATTAGTGGAACAGGGTGAAATCACTGCTTTTGACAGAATTAATCCATGGATACAATTTTATCCACATATGAATAATGATAGGAAGAATGTTTAGGAAAATAACATTTGAAGTGCCTTGGAAGCACAGAATAACACAAAGTATAGTTATCATGAGCATTGTTTTGTATCATAAGTGATTATCTCCTAAAAAGAGGAAATCAACCTGAATTATGTACAAGACAGCATATCACAAAAAATGTTTGTAGGTTTGTATTAGTTTTTATTTTCAAAAATAAATGAAGACATTAAAATTTAGAAGTTGGACATCTACTCTACGGATCTAGTGTTTGTTTTTTTGGGTTGGTTGTTTGGGTGGGTTTTTTTGTTTGTTTGTTTGGTTGGTTTTGGGGTTTTTTTTGAGATAGCATAGTTGTTTTTCACAAATTCTATGAGTTTAAGCCCTTGTGGGTACCAGCTGGCAGCACTCCAGCTTCCTAGGGAAATGATTCAAGATAAAGTCAAATTATCACGATTTCCTTTTCCTTTGTTGTTAGATCAATTCATCACTCCACTTGTCTTGTAATTCTGAAACCTTCCCCCTAGTTTTCCAGTAATTCTTCTCTGCTGAGGCAAGAATGCAATTCACAGTGAGGTGTTTAGGCAGCATAGTTCATCCTAAAATTGTGTGAGTAGATTGTACAGAGGGAATCTGCCAATCTTTGGGAAATTATACCAATTATGATATTTGAAATGTAGATGTGTTCTTGGGTGTTTTTAACTGAATGACTGATGTACAACATACAGCTGGTCAAATACGCTTTCAGATAACACCAAATACAGCTGGTATTTGGTCCACAAAAGGGATATATTTGATATCAGATATGCACAGAATGTTGTAGTTTGTAAAGGCCTCCTAGCCACCTGTCATGATCTGAGCCCAGAGACCAATTTAGCACCACACAGCCACTTGCTCACCTCTTCCCTCTCAGGAATGGGAAGGAGAAAATAAAGTAAAAGACTTTGGAATCAAGATAAGGACAGGGAGGGATCATTCACCCATTATGGTCAGAGGCAAAAGACAGATTCATCAGGGGAAGAAAAAGAACATCAATTTGATTCAGACACCAACAACAACACTTAACAGACAGAATAAGACAGTGAGAAGCCTTACCATATCTTAAGAATAACTTACCCCACCATTCCCTTCTTCCCACATTCAGTTTCACCCCCAATTTCTCTATTTTCTCCTCACCAGTGGTGCAGGGAATGGGGTTACACAGTCTTCCTCTCCTTCCCCCTCAGGAGTAGGACTCCTCACATTCTTCCCATGCTCTAGCATGGTGTCCCTCTCACAGGACACAGTCCTCCATGAACTTTCACAAATGTGAGTACTTCTCACAAAATACATTCTACCCAAGATGCTCTGATGTGAGTCCCTCCCTCATGTTGCAGTCCTCCCAGAGCCAAACAACGACAGTGGGGGCTTTTTCCACTAGAGTTCTGGTCTTCTTTTGATGCAGCTGCCTCCCTGGGCTGCAGGTGGGCATCTGCTTCACTGTGGACCTTCATGGCAGTCAGAGCCATCTCACCATGACCTACTGAAGTGCTAAGGCTTGGACAACTGGCCCAAGCCAGAGTTGACCTATAGATGAATCCTGTATATTTCATAACTGGTAACCAGTATGCCAACAGGTATTATACTAAGTCATAATAAACCACCTATCCTGATGTAAAAGTTGAAAGTGTTGAAGCCTGAGCAACAGACCCTGAACAGAAACTGCTAACCCGTAATGTAATCCTTAATGAAATATGCATGGAGGATGTAGCTACCTTGAATGCATCTTCCCCTTCCTTTGTATGTGAATAGAACAGAGTCATGGAAGCAGGTGTCTGTCCCCGAGACCTGACGTGAGACCTTGCACATAATCCCATCAGATAAACAGAGAAACTCCCTTAGCTTCTCCCTTGAGCCCTGGCCAGGCTCTGGGGGGAACCTAATGTGAGAATGAAACCAGGTATTTCCACTTAAAACAAAGGTGCCAGCTCTTCTGGCTTACTGATTTTTGGGTATATAAGGCTGGACCTGCTCATAGCGACTTTGGAAGCCTCACCTATGGGTGGACGCACCGCGTAGGATTTCCCCCTTGCCGGGACAGGCTCTGCAAACCCTCGCTGTAACCGGGGCTGCCCAGCCACTGCGGGTCTGGGTGATGGGAACGTGTGCAAGGGGTGAGGGATCTTTCTTAATCACTATTCTCTTTCTCAGGTAGTAATGGTTTGATACATTACACGGTATTTTCCTATTTGTTTAAGCACACTGTTCTGTCTTTTCTTACTGTTTTCTTACTGTTTTCTGTATTGTTCTGTTACATTATTTAGTTATTTTAAATAAAATACACCTGCTTTTTTCACTCTGGTGTCTGAGTTTAATTGGCATCCCTGATCAGCAAAACACCTGCAGGTGGGTCTCTGCACTAGAACACCCCCACTTTCCTCCTTTGTTCTACTGACCTCAGTGTTTGCCTAGGTGTCCTCCTCACAACTACAACTCTCAGGTTTTCCTTCTTAAATACGTTATCACAGAGGCACAGCTGCTCTCGCTAATTAGCTTGGCCTTGGCACAGAGGCAGGTCTGACTTGGAGCTAGAGGAGCTTCTAGATCACTCAGAAGGAACACTGCTGTAGCCCCCTTCCCCCACTACCAAACCCCCACTACCACACACACAAACCCAGCATACCATAAAAGAAGTACTTTGTTCCTAAATCTTGTGTGACGATTAGTTCTGTTGAAAAATTATCAGTCTAGCTAGATTCTGCAAGGGATGAAAAATCCATCATCTGTTGACACAAAATAACCTTTCTGTGGCTGAAAAAGATGATTTCTTACAATAAATTACTTTGTTTTGAGCCTCTCAGAACAGAAGTTTGAACTAGATAATTACCATATTTTGTTAATGTTTATTTAAGGATAAGAAGAGAATAGTATTTTCATGACTTAGGAAAACTGCCAGAAGGGAGCCTTCAACTCCTTTTTCACCTCCTGGTCTTTTTTTTTTTTTTTTTTTTTTTT
>NW_020799143.1:10882450-10886516 GCF_003259725.1 Athene cunicularia
AGAAATTGGACTCACCGGGAGTTTGAGGTGTGGTGGCTCATGCCTTGGCACACCACCTGTCCACTCCTCCCATGTGTCCTCACCATGTTGCCCAATCCCACATTTCTACCACCATCCTACCACCGGTTGTGGCCTTGCTCTAACTTTTTCCTTTTCCCCTTCTGTGGTCCCCTTGTTTGGTAGGATGATCATCAAATATTCATACATAGCTTTGAAAGTGTTTGTATCACCAGACCCCATGCTTTTGTAGCTCTGTCTTAATCCCCAACTCACATGGAGAATAAGCTCCATCATGGCCAGAAATATGCAACTGTTTCTGCAGCAAATGTGCCCTAGCAATCAAAATATATAGGCTATTGTGTATGTGGCTTTTCTTTCACTGAAGCCAGGCACAAAATACATTTTCATTTCTCAGGTTTAGCATTCAGGTGCTAGATCTTGAAAAGTAACAGATTTTCAACTGGTCTTTTTTCCCAGCATTTTCTACTTTGCACCCTAGAAGATGTGAATCATATTCTAAAGTACACCTCTCTCCCCATGCACTGCATGGCAGACTTAAGCATTATCTCAGACTGCTCAAATCCTCAACATAAAATGGCAACAGTATAGTTTCTTTTAAAATATATCTACTGAAGTATTCTACTGAAGAACTATCTCGCATTTGTTCCAAGAAAAATCAAATGCTTCTACAAATTTATTCTGTATGCTATTGTACATATTTGTGATACTTTTTGGGTTGAGTGAGTTTTGATCCGTCTGTCAGAGTTGCAAAAGGAAATAAAGCTACAGAAGAATATAAGCATATTACTATTTTTGTGGACTTATTAAGGTGAAGCCTAAAAATGGAAATTTTACATATAATTTCTCTTCCTACACCATGTTATCACACTGAAATGCTAATAAAAAAAATCAATCTGCTGCATTCAGCTGGTATGATTAGGATTTTTTCTTCTGAATTTACATTTTGCTTTTGTCTGCACATCACAATTGCTAGACAGTATTGCATAGCGTTCAGCACAGCGGTTTTTCCAGATGATGAATTACATCCCTTTTAATTGTGTCCCTGAGTGCTTCCTGTTGTCTGTGGCATCCCAGATCACTCATTCAGTACAACAAGCAGCCCAGTATTTCTTCCCATATGAAATATAATATGTATGCTGCTGGCAAGAGTCCTTTGAGATTAGATACTCTCCACAGATTTTTTTTTTACTACAAAATATTAGAAAGGAAACGCTGTGTATATGTCCTAAAAAGTGGTTTAGAACAGATTAAATTTATGTAAGTGGAGAAAAAAAAATAAATTGAAACAATAAAGCTTGGGCAGAATAACCTCAGAAGACTGAAGGTCTACCCAAATCTTAGCACAGTTAGGAGACTAACATACAAATCCTGTCATTGCAGCCATCATCCACAAGGCAATCCCATTGCCACTAAGGCATCTTGCCAACTTTTTCTTAAAATTAACAATAGTAACTTATTTTTAGCAGTGACAGCTGCATATGGCCTTCAGTGCAAGCTTGAAACAAAGTTTGACCTTGATTAATATCTGCTGTGCTACCACATCTTTACAAACAAATAGTAGTTCATTATAAAAATGGCTGCCAGATAGGTTTCCCTGATGTCCACCATCCTTACCCAGAAATCTTAGTGTTCTTCTGTGTTCTCTGGGACCTGGAAGAAATTTTCTTCTTTTTTTTTTTTTTTTTTTCAATTTTTTTTTTTTTTTTTTTTTTTTCTCAAATACAGGAAACATCTGTAGGAAGCAGCAAACACATGACCTATGTATTGACATGATTTAAGTATTCAGCTTTTTCTTCTTTGTTTTTTCTTTTTTTCCTTCTTCCATCTACATCCATCTACCGGCTCATCTTGTTTTCTGCTTGTAAATATTTTTCCATGATGTTGATATCTTATCTAATATCAATGAATAAAACATAAAAGGAAATAAATACAGAATTATTAAAAATAATAGGGAAAAATCCTTTTAAACATAGTAACTCAAAGTAAACATAATCTCACTACTGTCAACAATACAGAGGTTCAGGATTACACTTTCCTTCCTTTTCAGATTTCCTCGAAAATCCTCTTCAATCAATATGTTCTGTATTTTTCATTTCTGCCAGAACTGGGATTATTCTTATTTTGTATAAGAGTCTTCTCCCACTCAGGCTAAATACCTAGGCAATGAACCCATCACTTCTCCTGTGGATATAGCATTGTACATGCGGATGCATATGGTTCACCTCCCACCCTGCAAGCTCACAATCTGCAGGTTTCTGTGGCATCACTGTGTTCTGAATAATACTTATGCATTTCAAGGAGAATAAATTAATGTGGAAAGGACTCATTTGTTACCTACCAGGCATGCTGTTGACTAGACTGAGGTAGACCCACATTGTGCAGTCCGGTTGTTTCTGGGTTCTCACCTTCATCTTAATGTCATCTGAGAGAAATTAACTGTTTGCTGCAAATCTGCTTATTCTTTGGGAATAATTCTGTTGCATTTAAGGTAATGAATTAATTTGGTAAAATATGAATCCCCTTGCATTATAGCTGATTCTCAGAGATTAGAGGGGCCAGGGGCAGCTAGAATTATCTCATAACAGGTGTGCCAATAATGGCCATAACTACAGGCCTGACACCAGATGCACGAACAGCCCATATACTGTAGGTCTGGTTGCATTCAAGAGAAGCAGTCAGGTTCACGAATACTATGGTTTATTTTTATGCAAGATCTACAGATTCTTTGAGATTGCCTATGATAAATGCACAAAGTGCGGGTTGGCTATACAGCACTACACACAAAAAAACAATTGCAATCATACACACTCAATTCCTGGGAAATCACTTGGTGTAGTCGAAGATCCAAATCTTACCAAGAGGTGTTCCTTCTTGGGGAAGGCGAGGAGCACAAACCCATTGATCTGTCCCTCCGATTTGGTATTGGACTGTCATGCCTCCAAGTTAGGCATAAACTCAGGGTAACATTTATCTAGGTGTGAGTGTGAGTGGGTGGGACTGTGGTCAAGCCATTGTTTCTTGGTGCGGAGTGTGCCCTGTTTTGGTGGGAAGAGAGGAAGAATGAGAGATAAGGACTGCAGAGTACTGCAAAGCAGTCCTTGAGAGAAGGAGAAGAGCGGGAGATAAATCTGCATAGTCATGTCAAGTGTTCCTTGAGAAAAGTGGCAGAATGGGACCGAACAGCCTCCACCTCGCTTTGCATTCCTCCTTGGTGCCACAGCAACACAAATCACCGGATCTTCATCCTGTTCCGTATTTGTTCTGGGCACGATGTGTTAAACAGATATGTGTTTTGCAGATTTTCTGCTGTTTTGCTTTTCCCACACTTCCAACATATCCTTTTTTAAAAGGCTATTTTTTGCTGTTACACCTTCTTTACGTCTTAGGTTTCCTTCCTTGATAAGAATACCTGTCAAGTCGAAGTGGTGGACAGTCCCACTCATTGCCTCTTAAGTATGGCAATGTGTGGCAATATACTGGTACACGGTGCTCTGTCATTTCAATTTTTCCAGCTAAGAATGAGAATATTTCACCATGGCTGAACATCTGAATCAGGACAATTCATTTTGTGAAGGGTACAGCTTCTGTTAGATGACTGCTTTTACAAAGAATTCAACAACCTGTGAGAGATCAAGAGAAGAGCCTCCAGTGATCTGGGTGGCAAATAGGGATGACAGGAAAGAGAAAGTGAAGAAAGGCTGTTTTGCAGTAAAGGTAATTTAGCATTACTAAAGTTTACTGAATAGAATATGTCTATGGAATCAATTACATTTCAGTTATAGCTACCTGTCATCAATTAGTAAGTTCATTGACACTTGTCAAACATCAAGTCTGGTCATGGGATAAGCGTTATATCACCGTGCCAAAGCAGGAAGTTAACAAATGAAACTCGATGGCAGGAAGGAACTGCCTGTTCCTCAGCTTAAACCCACTGCCAATTTGAAATCGGCTGGTACCCAATCACCACACAGCCAGTCGCACACCTTTCCCCCCTGACACACACACACCACATCCCCCCCCCACACACACACACCCCCACACACCC
>NW_020799143.1:10886566-10896292 GCF_003259725.1 Athene cunicularia
CACCCCCCCACACACCCCCCCCGTAAAATAGGGGAGGGATAGAATGGAAGAATTCGTAAGTTGAATAAAAAGAACAGTTTAGTGACTGTAACAGAACAACAGCAACAATAGTAGGTCCAAACAGGTAATACACAATGTGGTTGCTCATAACCCGGCGACAGGTATGCAGCCCAACCCATGGCAGTGATCCCGACTGCATGAAAGTTCCCATTGCTCTGACTGGAAGTGGAAATGAGAGAGAACCCATCTCCTTTATATACCGATCATAACGACACATGATGTGGAAAACTTAAATGGCTAATCCGAGCTTGTCCCTCTAGCTGTACTCCCTCCCAGCTCCAGGAATGTTAACTACCCTGGCCAAAACCAGGACACCCACCTGTAACAAACTTGATGACATCTCTTTATCTAACTTTTCAATACCTCCCATAGCTGTTTAACCACCCTCCAATGGATTCAGCCATGAGCTGATGAGCTGATATGAAGGTACATATTGCATATTACAATTTTTATTTTTTTTTTTAACAGAATAAATAGTTTTAAGCTATAAAACAGTGATTTAAACTAACTTGTTTGACTTTGCCTGAAATAGTCATAGAGTTGCAGCTAAGACATGTTGAGAGAACTTTAGACTGTGTGGACAATTCTGCATGATACTCTTGATCTTCAGAAAATAAACCGTCTGCACCCTTTTTGTGCAGATAGCTTGAAATTATAGTTAAATTTCTTAAGTAGAGTTGGTTTCTATACTGAACTGGGGTTTTTTTTTTCACATTTTATTATATCTTAAATGCATATTAGGCTAAATTCAAATGCAAGATTAGAACTCTCTGTGAGACAATTTATATTTGAAAGATTTTCTGGAATCTAGTTATTAATATAATTAACTGTTGAAACTTTGATGTGTCTTGTTATGTGTTACTCTAGTGAAAGAATATAAGGTTGGGTTTTCAGTTAACACAGTGCAAAACAAACTCCTATAGTCAACATTTCTTCAGAATACCATAAAATTTGTTGTACAGTCATCCTCTTGTTTGTACAAGTAACAAAAATACAAGGAACTTGTCAAGAGAATGAAAATACAGAGTGGAAGAACGTAGGAAACTAACAAATGATCATTCCAGAGAGGGAGAATGTTGTGTTGGCAAGGTTATAAAAAGTGTTGAGAGAGTGTGTTGGGTTTGTGTGTGAAGGAGCTTCTCAAAGCCCCCTCCAGCTCAAAGTCAGTCTTGCCTCTGGCCAAGTCTGGCCAATTACAAAAGGTGGTTGTGCCTCTGTGATAACATATTTAAGAAGGGGAATGTGAGAAGAGGAGGAGTGAGGGAAATACCTATGCAAACATCGAGGTAAGTTGAAGAAAGGAGGAGGAGGTTTGGAGGTGCACTGGAGCAAAGATTCCCCTGCAGCCCATCATCGGCAGAGTAGATGCTCATCTTCGACACATGAAGGATCCCATGCCAGAGTAGGTAGCCACGCCTGGAGAAGGCCAGGACTCTGAGGTAAACTCAAGCTGAAGCAACCTGCTGCTGGGAGGACTGCAGCCCACAGAAAGGGACCCACACTGGAGCAGATCATGGGGAGCTGCAGCCCTTGAGAAGGACCCACACCGGAGGATTTAGGGGAGGACTGTCTCCTGTGAGAGGGAGCATGGGAAGATTGTGAGGAGTCCTCCCCCTCAGGAGAAGTGGCAGAAACAAAGGGTGATGAACTGGCCACAGTCCCTATTCCCTGCCCCCTCTATGACTGAAGGGGAGGAGGTAAAGAAATCCATAATAAAGGTGAGCCAGGAAAGAAGGGAGGGGTGGGGGCAAGGTTTTTATGGTATAGTTGTAGTCCTCACTGTCTTTGATTGGAAAACTAGTGGTGATGTTAATGACGTTCAAATTGAATTGATATTGTATTACTTTCTCAGTCAAGTCTGTCTTTTGCCCATGACTAGAATTTGTAAGTCATCCTCCCTGTTCTTGTCTGAATCCCTGAGCCTTTTGTATTATTTTCTCCCTCTCATCCCCAAGAGAGTGAGTGGGTGAGTAGGTGAGTAGTGCTCATTTGCCCTCTGGGCTTAAACCAGGACAGAAAGAAAAGAGTCAGAGAAGGTCAAAATCCTTTACCACTCTTAAAGACATAAAGTGGAGGAAAAATCAAAGGCACGGGAGGAAAGTAAACAAGGAGACAAAGTGAATAGTTTAAAAAATGAGGGGACAAAATGGAGTGAAATCTCAAGTACAAGGAAGCTCATAATCACATTATTGGAACAGTAGACAGAATAAAACTTTACTAAGTCTGGAATAAGCTTGGTAAGAAAGGCAAACAAGTAATTTTAGGTAGTCTAATTACTGAAGACAAAGGGAAATGATAACACGGTCTTTGAAGTATGGATAGAATCAGAAGGAAAAGCAACTGTGAAAGTTGGGAAGGAAAAGAAATAATGAAGGAAGGATTGGAGAGGAAAGGGTAGGGAAGACTATAATATTAACCAGTATTATTTTAACACTGGATGCTTGGCTGAATGATCTATTTTTATCTTCCACTATAAATTAATTTATCTCAGTTACACCTTTTCATTTTCTTCAATACCTTTCATCTTCAGAAAATAATGGAGTTACCAAAGTGAAGTTTAGGTAGTGACATCATGAACAAAATTTCTGGATATTGGTATAGTTTGCTTTTGAGAAGTTTCAGAACTGACATTTTGTGAGATACAAGAAACCAGGCCTGTGAGAAACTAAGACAAACAGCCTGGGAAAGCAAAAGTTGAGGCTGATTGAAGAAATGCCTCAAACGCTCGCAAGACAAAACCACGAGTCACAGGGTGCTTTCTGTGGAGGCCGAAGCTGATAACACTGCCCGATGCAGCTGGGGGAGAGAGCCCTGTGGAGACAGGACGGCTCTGCCCTGGGGCACCTGGGCAAATTTCAAGGGCCATGTGTCCGGTGAATGAACTTTGCTTCATTATCCACGAAATGCATATTAAAGTTGACACCCCTCAATATGCTAACAAGGGCTGTCATGATCATGCTAATTCCATCATCCCATGAAACACCTTACCCCTCCCCGTACATGGGATACGTAGGTCTGTGGGTCGACCTAGGGGACGGACCCAAGGAAAGTGGGTATAAATCAAAGGGGAGAAGAAAGGGCTCTCTCTCTCTCTGACCACCTCTCCCTGCCCACTCCCCCCACCCCCTGCCCCGGCTGTCTGGAGAGAGCAGTGAAGCGAAGCAGACGGATGCCAGAGAAGAAGACGGCCGTCTCCTGGAACCCTCGCCGGCGGGATCAGCGCAGGAACCCAGACCGGTGATTTGTATTCCCCCATTCCCTCTATCTCCCTCTTTTCCTTTTTCTATTAAGAAATGCAAAGCATATTATATTGGTTGCCACAGCTTGCTCTGTACTTAGCCAGTTATCATGTGTTCAATTAGTACATTGTAGGTAGTTAATAAATGCTTGAACTTGGAGACTTGTTGTCAGCTCCAATTGGGGATTTGTGAATCCAAGTCACTTTTCCCCCTCGTCTGAGCGGGACGTGACAAATGTTTAAGCTTCTACTTTCTCTTTACATATCTGGGCAATATGCCAGTGAATATAAACTAGAAATGAGTAAATGTCTGAAAAGGGAAAAGTTCCAATTTTGATAGGTCAACATAATGTATGTATTAGTAAGGCTTTTACGTTTCTCATGCATCTAACCCAATAAACTTCTAAACAATATAACCCCTTGTTTATTAATGTATGATGGTTTCCATTTAAAGGAAACAAATATGATGATTCTGCTCTTATGGCCCTGAGAGGGATTTAAAAAAATGGACACAGTTTAGGTTGGTAACAGTATGTTCCATGAATCAGTTAGTGGCTTTCTAGAGGACAAAATACATTATCTATTCATGAGACCCTGTCAATAAATTTACACATTTATTTCTTATCAGTCCAAGCTACAAGAATTTGCTCTGAAGCCTAGGTTGGACTTTTATTCTCTTGATTTACAGCTTTTGAAAGCTTTGTTGTTGTTGTTTTGGTTTGTTTTTTTTTTTTGTGTGTGTGTGTGTGTGTGGTTTTTTTGTGTTTTTTTGTTTGTTTGTTTGTTTTTACTCTCTGTGTTTATAACTTTCGTAACTTTTCACCCCCATGATGTATTCTTCATGTATTTCTCTTTTCCTGCTGTAGTTTTAGGTTCTGTGCTCTTGATGCTACAGAAGCTTTCAAATGAACCACCAGCCACCAAAAATTAAAAATTTATTATCAACACAATTAACTAGCCCTCCGCAAATTACAGGTTCAAATGTCTGTGAGAGGAAAACAGAACAACTTCTTAGGGTTTATGGGCAACCTGAAACTCATAACAAACCACCACTCCATAAGGTTTAATGACAACCCAAAATTCTCTATCACTCACCTGACAAGTGAGGGCTCTCAACCTTGAGGACCTGCTCAGGGCAGAGTCCCGACCCAAGGCCACTTGAGGAGTTTCCCTGGGCGGCATCCCAACCCCAGAGCAGGGTCCTCGGACCGCAGCTGCTGCTCCATGGGATGAGCTCCAAATGGCTCCCCCAGGAGACTCCATTTATACCCAGGCCAAATCTGACTTGTAGTCAATAGCAGTTCCCTTTGGCCAAAGGCCCCGACTACTGCGAAGCCCCAGGAGCAAAGACAATGAGTAGCTGCTACACTTCAGCAGCCAAGAAGCCCTGTTTGCGTTGGACGGGCACACCTACCACAGACATTTGCCTGCATTCTTTAAACTTTTGTTCTTTAGTTCTTGGGTTTTTTTCCACTGTAAAGATCAGTTGTTATGCTACTGTTGTCAGAACTACCAAAGAAGACAAAAAAATTGCTGAGGGGTTTGCAGTTTTCCCCACTAGAGAAAATATGCTAGAACAAAAAAAGCCTTTAGTAAAGGTCTTAGACTGAATGCTTTGTCGTCTGTTGAACTTATGTCAATGGGGAGAGGGGAACCATATTTAACCTGATCATGAATAACAGTGCAATAAAGTTCAGTTACTGTATAAAGGACTGCGACTAGTTTCCTGATGGGAAGAAACGTAGATTAAGAGTAATAATGAAGCTCTGGCAGGACACTAGGTAGCCAACATATCTATGTGTATTTCTCTCTCTCTCTCTCTCTCTCTCTCTCTCTCTTCACAAATCTGAAAATCATAGAACTTAGGAATTTAGGTCAGAAAAACCAGGATCAAATCATACAACTAAAAAGAAATGTTAGAGCTGCTTAAACAAGAACAGAATTACCTGTCACAAAATATGCTTGAAAATGTCAATACTGCTAAAGAAATTCATGAATGTGGAAAAGTCCATAAGCGAAGTAAATACTGTCAACATCAGCCATTTTACAGCAGCATCATAATTCAGTAGTTTTCTAAACCACTCTGACATGTTTTAGGATGAAAATCGTTCCTGTGTAGTTTGCCAAAAATGTGTCATAATAAAGCATAAAGTAACACCAAGAATAAACACAGTATCTTCTAGTTAATTAATACTATGTTTCTGAACTGAGAAAGCAGAAGGAAATATAAGCGCATTTTATTGTTCTTTACTGCTAGACACAGCCAACATGCTCTGTCTTTGTGATGAAAGTGAAACTTCCATTTATGAACTTACATTATATTTTGAATTTCTAGTTCGTATCATATAGAGAGAAAGTGTTTCCATTTCTGGTCTTGATTCTCCTTGTGCTGTATATTAGCATTTTATGGGATGAATTCACCTAAGATTCATGGTGAGCACCAACTCATTTAGGCCATTGGACCACTCCCAAACTTCTTGCATAAATTGGTTCAGAAGTTGCAAGCAGGACAGGCATTTCACTGTACTGTCTGTATGGTCTCTCCACAACCACTGTATTTCTCAGGGGCTCTCTACCATCACAGGTATGGACAACTTTTGTTCACTTATGAAAATGAAAACTAGATTAGTACATAAAACAATAGTTAAAATCTTGGTTTTAAGTTGTAACATAAGGAAGCCTAGGGAGAAGACCAGCAACATGTAAGGATGGTCCAATAGTACTTAAATGTAAAAAAAAAAAAAAAAAAAAAAAAAAAAAAAAGGAAATTAAAACATTCTGAGTTGTACCATGTTGCAGCTATATATAGAACAATGAAAAAGAACAGAATCTCTTTACAAATTACTAATACTATGGTCTCACTGCTACTGAATATCTTTGATATACTGTCTCTGAAGTAAATTTTTGTGCCAGTTTTTATTTATTCATAGATAGTTAAGGTTAGAGGATAAATCCCTACATGAATCCTGAATCAGCAATGATTTCACGGGAACAAACATGCCAAATGTATTTTTAAGTTACTGGTATCTGATTTAATATTTTAACTAAACCTATAATGAAAATAATGTATTACTTCTTTAATTTTCTTCTTTTTGATTATAAGCAGCAATACTTTTAGGGCTTTCTTTTACTCTATATCTTCAAAAAATTATATTTTGGACAGAAAAATATCATAAGCTCCTTAACACTTGTATTATAAGTTAAATCACATCATTTTAATTTAATGTTTTGTCTGATCTGTTAAGGCAGTGAATAGCAAAGGCAACCAAATGTATCCTCTCATGTACTCCTGAAGCAACTGACAGCAAAAGTGCTCGATTAATTTTGTGTCATTACCATGGAAAGCAAGAGGACACTGGGAAACAGACATAAGAAGAAGCCAATCATAAATATAATCTTGAAAATACATTGAGAGAGAAAAAAGAGCTAGCAGTGAACCTTGTATTTAGACTGCTAACAGCTGTTAAAAGTGATAAAGATAGTATTTTCCATAGAAACAAGTACTGTAATTCGCTTCTTTGGGAAAATATGGTTTTGTTTATCCAGTCTTCAATCTGTATATTTGGGAGACATTTTCAGGCTAAACCAGTGTGTTTTCAGGAATTTTAAAAGAAAATAAATCTGTCACGTCACTGAAATGACTTGCATTTGTCAGTTGCTATACGAGGAATCAAATATATCTCTTTTCATTCCAGCACTGCAGTAACTGCCAGTTACTGCACTGGAATGCCATGAATCTACCACAGAAGTGTGGTCAGTGGCCACAGCTGATTAGCAAAGTTATTATTACTGGTAGGAGACATAACCATAAGATTCATAAAATAAGTCAGGTTTCAAGACTGCAGCTACATTTGGTGTTGGGATAGAGATGGGCTATAGACCTTGACCATAAGATTGATGCATCTTAATGACCGGTATTAGAGTCAAAAATGAGGGGAAAAAATCTGCTATAAAGTTCTCATCTTTCTAAATATTTGGACTGATGATCAAATTGAACACCACCTATTGAGGATGCATACTGTAGTGCAAGCTTCTTCCCTGGTATTTTTATGGTTATTTGCAGATTTCATCAATATTTAAACTGTATTCTCAAAAACCTACAAATTGAGAAAAGACATATTTGATGATTGCTAGTTGATGTACATGCTCTAACATATGGTCTAAAAATCATCAGTCCTTTAAAACCTACTACTCAGGATCCAGAACAAATGATAAGAACTTGTGTAATAAAATCATTGTCTTTTGTCAAAAACTGGTGAAGAGTCTGTGAATGCATTCTGAAAACAGAAGTTAAAATGTCAAATAACTTTACAAGGTTACTGAATAAATTAGTCTACTGGGAAAAATACATTTTGATCCATTACACTTTTTTAAAACAAAGTCTTACATACTTAGCAGTAAGTCATAGAACCGTTCCTTGGAAGAGCAGATTGACTCTTTCACTTGGTGTCTGACATGGTTTTGTCATTAAGCGCATATGAAGACATACATTGTTAGTAAGTGTGTGTACATTTTAAGTTGTGGATTCTGATGCTGTGTGACATGTCTGAGTTTGACCAAACCTGTCATTACTTACTGACTCTTCAGGGGTGACATTTCTTGACCTTCACAGAACTAATGAATCACCTGTGTTTGCAGTGCTGGTAGCCCATATAAAGGAAATTTCTAGTGTACGGAAACTGATGTTAACTGGCACCCAGATGGTGCCTCAGCAAAAGGACCAAGGATTGACTGTAGAAGGAAAGTTGACTCATCATACAACACCAAAAGGTTTTTTTAATATGTTTTTTAAAAATGCGATAAAACCCCATTAATTTAGCAAGAGAACTTCTGTTGTCTCTGTGTATGTTTTTTCTATAGTGAGAAACAGAAACTTAAATCCATTTTTGTGATGGTCAGAGAGGCCAGCACATTTCACTATCTCATTAAAGAGTGATGCTGATATGGTGAAATATGTTTTATCACCCTAATTTGCATCTTATATGAAAGAAGGAGATGAACTATTGTCATGCTTTGCTTCAGTTATACACCCAACAAGTAATCAATTAGTATGATAATAAGAAGGCAATGGAGTGGAATAAGGTGATGAATGATATGCATCTATTTAAATTTTTAAGTTTAGAAGAGATCCTATAGAAATTAAAATGTGTAAATGGGCAATGGAGCAGAAAAAGGGACATATAAAGTCTATTGACTCAAAGTCAAATATCAAGAAAAACAGCTATTGTTCACCAAGACCACAATATGAGTTTCAGTTCTGACCTTATGACACCATCTGAATGTACTAAGCTTACTGGTATGCCATAAATGTAGAAAGCAGAAGATGTAAGGTAAATTAAAAATTATACCACCGTGATTATTTCAAATTCTTGGATTAAATTTAACACCTTCATTCTTGTCCATGCTGGCTCATTCAAGCTATGGGAAACTCTATGTTTCAGGAGATTTCAGGCACACCCCAAAAAGGGCTGCATTAGTAAAGAAACAGGCAAAGAAAAGTCTCTGTCCGTGACATAACAATTAATACTGTTCAAAATAGCTTATTACAAATGGAGGGCCATAGTATTACAAAAAGTTGTCATTCAAGTCACTGTGAAGCAGTCATAATCTACTGGGTATATGTGAAGAGAAACAATCATCTAAACATTTAGCTTACATGAATGTGATTTCCTGTGAGAGACGAGAAACCAGGCCTGTGAGAAACTAAGACAAACAGCCTGGGAAAGCAAAAGTTGAGGCTGATTGAAGAAATGCCTCAAACGCTCGCAAGACAAAACTATGAGTCACAGGGTGCTTTCTGTGGAGGCCGAAGCTGCCCCTGCAGCTGCCCAACTGCCCAATGCAGCTGGGGGAGAGATCCCTGTGGAGAGAGGACGGCTCTGCCCTGGGGCACCTGGGCAAATTTCAAGGGCCATGTGTCCGGTGAATGAACTTTGCTTCATTATCCACGAAATGCATATTAAAGTTGACACCCCTCAATATGCTAACGAGGGCTGTCATGGTCATGCTAGTGACATCATCCCATGAAACACCTTACCCCTCCCTGTACATGGGATACATAGGTCTGTGGGTCGACCTAGGGGACGGACCCAAGGAAAGTGGGTATAATTCAAAGGGGGGAAGAAAGGGTTCTCTCTCTCTCTCTGCCCCTCTCCCTGCCCCCCCTCTGCCCCCCGGCCATCTGGAGAGAGCAGTGAAGCGAAGAAGATGGAGGCCAGCAAAAAAGACGGCCTCCTCCTGGAACCCTTGTCGGTGGAATCAGCGCGGGAACCCAGACTGGTGATCTCTATTCCCCCATTCCCTCTATCTCCCTCTTTTCCTTTTTCCATTAAGAAATGCAAGGCATATTATATATTAGTTAATAAATGCTTGAACTTGGAGACTTGGACTTGTTGTCCGCTCCAGTTGGGGATTTGCAAACCTGAGTC
>NW_020799143.1:10896342-10916426 GCF_003259725.1 Athene cunicularia
CTGGGGCACCTGGGCAGATTTCAAGGGCCATGTGTCCGGTGAATGAACTTTGCTTCATTATCCACGAAATGCATATTAAAGTTGACACCCCTCAATATGCTAACAAGGGCTGTCATGGTCATGCTAGTGACATCATCCCATGAAACACCTTACCCCTCCCTGTACATGGGATACATAGGTCTGTGGGTCGACCTAGGGGACGGACCCAAGGAAAGTGGGTATAAATCAAAGGGGAGAAGAAAGGACGCTGTCTGCCTCTCTCTCTCTCTGCCCCTCTCCCTGCAGCAGTGAAACGCAGGAGACGGATGCCAGCAAAGAAGACGGCCATCTCCTGGAACCCTCACCAGTGGGATCAGCTCAGGAACCCAGACCGGTGATCTGTACTCCCCCATTCCCTCTATCTCCCTCTTTTCCTTTTTCTATTAAGAAATGCAAAGCATATTATATTGGTTGCCACAGCTTGCTCTGTACTTAGCCAATTATCATGTGTTCAGTTAGTGCATTGTAGGTAGTAAATAAATGTTTGAACTTGGAGACTTGTTGTCATCTCCAATTGGGGATTTGTGAATCTGAGTCACTTGTCCCCCTCGTCTGAGCGGGACGTGACATTAAATTGGAGTAGTCGGCAGGATCCCCTCTGGTGTTGGAAAGTCTTGTGAAATAGTGATTCTCTATCCAACAAACTTGGACAGGGAGAACTGGGAATTGGCCCCTCAGCTCTAAGCTGGGAAAGGGTCGGAGGGATACTGATTCTCTATCCGATAAGGACAGGGAGAATCGGGCAGTTACCTCTCAGTTCTAAGCCAGGAGAGGTTCGAGCAGTTGCAAGCCATGACTGGCCAGGAAATGTCGGTGCTTGACTGTTCCCCTATTTTTGAGAAGCTGAAGGAGTATAAGGCTTGTCCTCCTCCTTTAGTAGAGGTTTGGGCCCACGATAACTGGCAAAGTCCAGAAGCAGTGGCGAGTTATATCAGTGTGCTTGCAGGATTGAAAGGTTCGCGACCAGGCAAAGGAAAAGCTGTAGTGTGTGCTGTATTAGGGGCAGCACTGACTGCAGCCCAGAAAGATAAACATGTTAAGAAACAATTAGAAAGGGAAATGATCGAATCCCTACAAGATCTGGTAAAAGCTCTCCAGGATCAATTGGTTGAGGAATGTAAAGTTACTGAACAAAAAGCTAAACTCTGGCAAAAGGAAAATGAATTTTTGAAAAGTCAATTAGCTGATGAGCGTAACATCACTCAGTAACTTCACATGGCTCTAATAGATGCCTTGTACCAAGAAAAAATCTCACGGTCTGAAAAGGAGGGGAATGAACAAGAAACTTGCAACCAGACAGATCTTAGCTCTGTTCCGGATAGTGACCAGGGATTTACAAGTCTGGCAAAATCCGCAGCCAGACCCTTGTACCCAACAAAGGATTTAGAGATAAGCCAAGAGATTAGCCCCCCGAAAATGAGGGGGAAAATTTAAGACCATTAATTAAAACAGAGACCACTGAGGGTCAGGGTGGAAGAGCTCCGCAGGTCACCACTCGAACTACACCGTACCCAGCAACTGAGCTTGCAACAATTCAGGAGAAATACACCAGACAAGCTCAGGAAACTGAGACTGAATATGTGTGGAGGGTATCTTTGACTGGTGACAACCGAATTTTGTTATCAGAAGATGAGGCCCAAGGGTACTGGGGGCCAGGGTTTTTCTTAGTTACTGACGACCAGAGAGAACCGTGGTCGTTAACTCAATGAGCTGCTTATTGGGCTGGGAGTCTGGACACCTTGGAAAGGGGGGATCCGGTATGTATTGAGACCCCAACCATGAATCATTTGTCTGAAAGTCTGCAGAAGGCTGCTTGTCCCCAATTAATGCATGACAGGCGTTTGGTTCCGCAGCAGCCTTCCCCGATGCTATTAATTGCTAATCCCAATCAAACGTCTCCCCTGATTCGGGGCTTGCTGGACTCTTTGAAATCACATGCAGTACAATTACAAGATAGTTTGTGGATTGCATTAACCCCACAGAGGGAGAGATGGGAAAGGGGAGAGCCCATGACTTGGGGACAGATAGCTCAGGACTTAATAAATTATGGCCGGAGAATGGGCCTTACCAGGGGGACGTGCAAACCCAAGCCATTGGTACTCAGAGTGGAACAGCAGGAAAATCCATCTCCTTCCCCTCCACAGGTTTTAAGAGCAAAGAGAAACCTCTTGTGGACTAAGGGAACAAGACAGGGGATTCCCTGAGAGTTAATGGATGGTCTGCCTACTACAGTTTTAGAAAAGCTCATTCAGGCCTGGAAAGACAAAAGAAAGCTGCCCTCCCCCCGCATCTGAGCAGAACATTCAGGCGAAGGGAGGGACAGAACTGAAAACTAACAAGATGGTGGCAATTGCTTCTCAAACACCAACTGCCCCTGAAGAGGACTTGATTAATTTAGGGTCGGGAAACTGGACATGCCATCCCTAGTAAGTGAGCTGGGGGGTGGCAGGTGGGTCCACTTAAGGAGGCTCACAGAGAATACTAAAGAAGACTTGTTGATTACTTTTCCGCTCGGCCTCTTTAAAACTCCAGTTACATTTCTAGTAGATACGGGTGCTCAGATCTCAGCACTCCAAACTGAGGTTGCCAAGCGAAATGGCATAATTGCTGATAAAAAGCAAATTTGGGTTACAGATGTTTTCAGGGACTCTAAGCCACAGCTGACTGCTCGGATGAAATGCTGGTTACCCGGGACTGAAACTGCAACAGAAACTATTATGATTCTGGGTAATTTCCCCACAAATATCCTGGGACTTGACCTATTGAAGGGACAAGCCTGGGTGGATTCTAAAGGAAGGGAATGGAAATTTGGGTCTCAAACTGCCTCTATAAAACTTTTACAGCAGGCACCTGTGCTTACTCCTTCTAAAATTGTTAATGTGAAACCTTACGCTCTACAATTGGGTGCCAGGGATGGGATCACTCCAGTAATAGCAGAGCTGTGGGAACGAGTGATAATCATCCCAACTCACTCACCCTATAATTCCCCAGGGTGGCCAGTCCGTAAACCTAACGGAAAGTGGCGACTGACAATTGATTATCGGCGATTAAATGCCAACACAGATCCTCTAACAGCTGCAGTACCTAACATAGCTGAACTGATTGCAACCATACAGGAACAAGCCCACCAGATTTTAGCAACTATTGATGTAAAAGATATGTTCTTTATGGTCACCATACAGGAGGCAGACAGAGACCGCTTTGCTTTTACATGGGAAGGCGTGCAATTTACTTTTACACGTCTCCCCCAGGGATACTGCCATTCGCCGACCATTGCTCATTATGCACTAGCACAAGAACTTGCTCAAATCCCTCCAAGAGAAGGGGTCAAGATATATCAATATATTGACGATGTTCTGATTGGTGGCTCTGATTCTGCTGTAGTGGGATGGACCGAGAAAGAGATAATCTCCCACCTAGAAAATTTAGGGTTCCAAATTCCAGCCAAAAAGGTACAACTCGCATCCTCCGAGGTAAAGGTCCTGGGTATTTGGTGGCGGGGAGGAACAGTGTGTATTTCCCCGGAAACTTTAACTGCCCTGGAAGAAGTAAAGAGCTCTGCAAATAAGAAGGAGCTGCAACATGCCTTAGGTTTGCTGGTATTTTGGAGGAAACATATCCCTGATTTTTCCATCGTAGCTCGTCCTTTGTATGGACTCCAGTCCATGAAGAAGCCTTGAAGCTATTAATCTTTGAGGCCGGAGTATATCAGGCCTTAGGGCCCATACATCCAACATATGCATTCCAAATTGAATGGGGTTTTGCAATTCATGGACTATCCATACATATATGGCAACGTGGGCCAGAGGGTACAAGCTGCCCTATAGGGTTTTATTCGCACGGTTTCAAAGATGCAGAAAAACATTACTCAATCTGGGAGCAGGGTCTTTTTGTGGTTAGCCTAGCTTTGCAGGAAGCTGAAAAAAATAGAGGCATCAACCAATCATTCTATGAGGACACTTTAAGGTCCTGAAACCAGTATTGGCTGGAACTCCCCCTCCTGTGGGGGTTGCTCAGGGAGAGACGGTGAGGAAATGGTATGCATAATTAAATCATTATTGCCACATGCACCATATAGAGGAGGGGGCACCCAAAGTGCTCAAAATACAAGATCCACCCTCTGACTACTCTGAATACCTTCCTTCATCCATAAAACCTGCTCGCCCATTTGAAACCCACCTAAAAAATATATGGTTCACTGATGCATCTTCTAGAAGTGAGGGGAAGGTATGGAAGTACCGAGCAGTAGCACTGCATGTTGACTCGGGGGACTGAATCATAACAGAGGGTGAGGGAAGTGCTCAGGTGGGAGAGTTAACAGCGGTATGGAGAGTGATTGTTAAAGAAGCTGAAACTACAGAACCAGTATATATTTATACAGATTCCTATGCTGTGTATATTGAACTTGGAGACTTGTTGTCAGCTCCAATTGGGGATTTGTGAATCTGAGTCACTTGTCCCCCTCGTCTGAGCAGGATGTGACATTTCCTTAAGTACTTCTTTCATGTGTCATAAAGTCCATTTATTTTGCTTATTTGTTTGTTTGGTGTTTATTTGAAGTTTAATTCTTCAAATGCATCAGGCATTAATTTCATAGAATTGTTTGGGTTGGAATGGACCTTTAAAGATCAGTGTGTTCTAATTCCCTTATTTTGGTCAGAGACACCTTCAACCTGATTGGGTTGCTGAAAGCCCCATCCAATCTGGCCTTGAAAACTTCCAAGGAGGAGGCATCCACAGCTTCTTTGGACAACCTGCTCCAGTGTCTCACCACCCTCACGGTAAAGAATTTCTTCTTATATCCAGTCTGGTCCTACTTGCTTTCAGTTTAAAAGCATTACCTCTCATCCTATCAGTACACTCCATGATAAAAAGTCCTTTCTCATCTTTTCCCTTTAACTACTGGAAGGTCTCCCTTGAGTCTTGTCCCACTCTCGCCTTCTGTCGCCTCCAGTTGCCTCCCCTCCCATTTCCAGGGGAAAAAACCCAACTATTTATAAAGCTTAAGCCAGAAGAAGTAAGAGATATTATAAAACCCCAAAATTCACTAAAAGCTCCTCCAACACATTCTCTGAATAATACTAATGCTTTTGTGCTTTGAAGACATGACTGTCCTTGAGCTAGCTCAATAAAACTACTCAGTGTTGGTAGAATTATGTACATCCAATTAGAAAATATTCATTATCTCTTGAGAAAGGTTGAAAAAATTCAGATTTTTCATTTTAGTAATGAGAAATATTTTTACTGTACTTTTTGGCAGAAAAAATAAAAATAAAACCCACCTTTTCCTAATTTAAAAGTCTCAGAAGCTTCTGTTTTCAAAGATTTACAAATTTTACCAAATGCTTGCTCCAAAAGATGATAAATGTTCTTATCAGCATGTTCTTACTCCCAGGATTTTTTTGTGTGTGTATTCTCAGTCCCTGATACAAGTCTCCTTCAGCTAGACTGCCAGACTTTTGGGCCTTAGGAAATTGAATGTCATCAGTTTTCTCTGGCATGCTGAAAGCTTCATTAGACTGTCCTGGATAACACTAGGTTTTCCAGTTTCACAGGTGGTGCAAAGATTTGAGTTCATAGCCTGTACTTAAGAGCAAGGTCTCATAAGAGTCAGGACTGTTCTTTGATAAAACATGCTGGCATATCTAAGAAGACAAACAAATGTGTCTGCATAATAGCAATCCTAACTACCTGCCCTTTCAGATAAATTTGTCAGAACTAGGTGTTTTTTTAACTTTCTGAAACTATAAGCTATACTGGAAGCACGGGAAAAAAAAAAAAAAAAAAAAGATACATATTAGTATCTTTTATTGTGCCATATAAATATTAGTCTGTGTTTGTCACTGTTTAATAATTTTTCCAAGTTTTGTTAGTAGTGCTACTAAATAAGAACAATATTCAAATAAACAAACCCAGCAAGTTTCTATTCACATTTACTAAATATTCCATAGTTTTGAAAAAATTCCCTAATGCATTTAGAAACAAAACCAAGGTCAATAACCTGTGTATAGATAAGAAGCACAAAGAGAAAAGAATTAGTGTGAACAGAATCTAAAAGAGACAACCAGAATTTCACTGTGCATAAAATATGGATCTATTTTGCTCTGAACACATTTGAAATGTGAAGCGTGTGAGTAATAAAAATCCATTTTCCTATCTTCTACTAATTATTTTTTTCTCTTTATCATTGTTTCATATTAAGTTTTTAATCTTTCTAATATGTGTCCTGTTAATTTTGTGCCTTCTGAGTACTTTAATAAAGATGCTTTGTGGCATTACATCAAATGCACTGGGAAAATTAAACTATTTTGGACAAATACAGTTGCCACTTTCAATCAGGACTGTAAACCATTTAAAAAAATGTTAAAAAGACATGTCTCTTGGTCTTGTGTATAAGCAGGTTAAGTGAAACACATTCTGAACTGAAACTTAAATCAGTGTACTATCTGAATTAGACAGAGTTAATTTTCATTATATTAGTCCGTACAGTGCTATGTTTGGATCTGTGATGAAAACAGTATTGATAACACACTAATATTTCAGCTGAACCGTGTTTGCACAGCACTGAGTTCTCAATTTCTCACAATGCCCCCCAGCAAGTAGGCTGGGGGTGGGCAAAAGGTTGTGAGACGCAGATCTGGAACAGCTGAACCAAATGAATATTCCATGCCATAACATCATGCACAGCAATAAAAACTGAGGGGAAGTTATTCCAAAGTAGCTTTGTGCACAGACTGTGTGGGCATCAGTCTGCTGGTGCAGTGTGATGAGTGATTGCCTCTGCATCACTCACTTGGTTTGGGGTTATTTTCCCCTTTTTTCTTCACTTACTAATCTCTCTTTATCCTAATCCATGTTTTTTTTCTTGCTCATCTCTCCAATTTTTTCCCCCCACCCTGATGGGAGAAGGCAGGAAGTGACAGGATGGGCGCTTATCTGCTAGTTGGAGTCAACCTACCACAACTGTAACTTACGTAAGTTGTTAAGGGTGACTCTTCTGTGGTGACAGTGTCTTAAGTTCAGCATATGTTTATGTAATAGCATTGGACTATGAACATAAGCCACGTGAAATATTGATGAAGATTAATATTGCACCATTTTTCTAACATGCTTCAAACAGACCTATGTTGTCACTCACTTTGATGCTCAGTTGATACCTGTTTGTGGCTAAAAGTTCAAAGGAGTATGTTAGTCTCAGTTAAAGAAGCCTGTGGGGAAGTCATGAGCACTTTATAAGGCAACTCTGCTTTCTTCAACTCACCACGGAGTAGCTGCTTGGGAACTGGCAGCGTTCACTGAATTTGTGTATGCAGCCTGCAGAAGCTGGACCTTCACTGAAAGTACATCAGTACACTGGTTCTCCATTCTCAATGTGCAGAAAGCCAACAGGCTGTCATTCCTGATCATCTTATCACATTTACCTCACCTGGAGCACAACAAGCAAGTTCTTCCAATCAGTGGATAATTCTGCTGTACCACATCCTGTTATAACGTTCAAATAAAAGCACAGTGAGATAAAATGTTCACTTGTATTTTGTGTGGTGTAGGCCTTGATTCTAGCATATCTGATTAAGTCTTTCCACAAATCCTAATCGCTTTCTGGATTCAAGAGACTACCCTCTATAAATATAATCATGATCAGTCTAAGCACTTACAAAAGAAATAGACTCATAATGTGTATACATAATGAAGAACATATCTCCTTAGAATGGCTCATATGCAATATTACTTTTTCTGAAACCATTCTCTAAAGCAAAGCTGATTTTAAAACCTGAAAATCAGTGTGTTATCAGCTAAAGATCTTATTTGGAAGCAATAATAGTACACAGGAGCTTCTGAATAATCTCTTCAGGACTTTCAGATAGTGAATGCAGACTGGAAAAGTTAAAAGCATCCCTACTATTTGAATGTGAATTATGATGACTGGTTTAAGATCAAAATTTTCTTTCACTAAATTTGTTGAGTGTAACAGTTCAAACAGCACATGCCAATGACATGTCCCTTTTTGTACTAATACAATATTCATTATGTTAATAAATTGCTGACTTAAAGTATATGAGACACACAGCACAACTGAAATAATGCAATATTAAAAGTGTTGGGTACATTACTGCTTAATGTCTCAGTAATTTATGATTAGTCCTTTTCTTCCTTTACTCTTGTTAAGTGTCTTTATTTCCTGCACTAAGCCATAAATTACCTGAGCCCTAACTTGCCAGCATCGAACAATTATGTACACTATATTATTGTTAATAAAATAATTTATTTCTCTTCCGGAAAAAAAGTGCATAGACTTAATGTTTGGTCATCTTTAAGGAAAAGAAAGATCAGCAGAACACTGAAAATATGTCTCTCAGAAGATATAGTGACACAAGACAGACATTGTCTCATGTTTTCCACAATTTAGACAGTACAGCTGAGAGGAACATTAGATACATGAAAGATTTAATGTCCTTGCTGCCAGTGGAGAAAAAAAGTCTTTAGTTGATCTAGACAATGTACTCTGGTTGATTTTGCACTGGGATGAGCTGGTTCATAATGACACCAGTAAGCAAGACACTTTGACTCAGTAAGTTATCATTTAAAACAGTTTTTATTACTGCTAGCACTGTAAGAGAATAGCACAGCTAGCTTTACATACCTTCAGATGCTGGGAGCCCCAAGCAGCGTTAATGCTGAACAGATTCCATGACATGTGGCATGCCATGCCGATGCTGTCCTTAGCAGAGATTTTCCCCTTTCAGTCATTCAGACTATTATAAGATTTTACGTACAAGGTAAAAACTCTATTCATCTTTTCTACAGTTAAAGAGAAATGATGTTCTTACATTCTTGCTGTGATTTTAGATAAAGGCAGGCCACACCTGCGGCATTATCACCAGTACCAAGTGAGAGCTGCCTTCAGGCTCCTCTGTTGCTGTAAGGTAGCTGAGGTTATCCTGCAGCCAAGGGATCTGTGAAGCAAAATACAGCCTGAAGGTCACACTGAATGTGCAGCCCATGCAGCACAGCACTGGCCTGGGCATATTCAGGGTAACTGTACTGTGGATTCCTAACTTCTCCATGTGCAATGGTCTTCTGCTCAGATTCATCACACAAATCATTTGTATCTCTTTCTGATATGACTTTTGAATAAAATTTGAGTAGTTAAAACAGACTTCAAAAACCATAACTGACACCAAAATTATGCACTCAACAGGAGAGAAGAAACAATTTTTAAAAATTCCTAAGTATAGCTTTCAGTCTGACAGTGTTTCCATTTAAAAGTAATTTTAGCTATTCAAGTAAATTGCCTCTTTTTCTGTTTTGCATATTTTGCTGATTTTACCTTTGAATTTTTTTCAGTTCCAAGTTTCTGTTTCACTGGAATGCACTTTCCTCAAAAGTAAGTGCTTGTGAGGAGCATACAAGGTTTATTACATCTTCAGCTACTCTACAATGTCATTAAGAACAACAGCCTACCATAGTTGTTTTAGGAAAATGGTATTTTCTCTTCATTTTAGCATTTGAGAATAAAAGAAGTGAGATTGACAGCTCTAGAGATTGAGGTACTACATCCAGAACATTGATAGAGCACAGCCAGAGGCTATGCAAGATTCTTAAAACTGTTATATCCTGACACTGGGTCTGAGTGATCACTGTCTTTAGAGACAAGAGTTTGTATGCTGGTTTTGGTTTCTCTGTACTGAGAAATAAATATGTTCCTTGTTATGTTTCCTGTTATATAGCTAATTGTGCATGGACTAGATTACCAAGGACATTGATTCATTTTTCATATTGAAAGTACCTATTTTAATGTCTACAAATAATTTGGATTTGAAGCCCTATCTGAAACTATTTGATATGTTATGTAATTGTACTGAACCTACCTCTCTGTACAAGTATAGTGCTTATCAGCAAAGATTTTTCTTGTTATCAGCTACATTAGTTAAAAAGCTTAGAAACTGCATTTTCATCCAAATGTTCATTACTTGTTTGTCTCAAAGTTATAGGACTATCAATTCTAATTTGACTTTATGAAACACGTTATGACACATGTGAAGATGATTGTCTAAAAACTGTGTTCTGCTTTATCTTATAATTCTGTGATTTTACTCGTTACTCACTGGGCAGCAAGCACTAATAATATTCAGGTATGGGACAGATATAATTCAAAATCCAGGACAAATATCTTCAGAAATGGCATCTCTATAAATCTAGATTTTGTCACTTTGTAAATATATTAGATTAATTTTAACTTTCTGGTTAAATTAATTAGACAATAAAATGATGAAACAAAACAAAACAAAACAAAAGAAACAAACAAACAAAAAAAAAAGACAAGCACTTCTGTGTTAAATATTTAATGAGAGAGACCATTCAAACATTAAACCCCTTAGATAATTAAATCCTCAGAGGCATCAGAAGTCAATGAGTCATACAAATGTAGAAAAAAAGGATTTCAGTAAGTCAACTTATAAATAAATTCTGAGCTTGATAGTGGTTTTATAATTGTGGGTATTTGTTTGTTTTGTGGTTTTTCTTTTGTTTTTTTTTTTTTTTTTTTTTTTTTTTTTTTTTTTTTTTTTTATGGTGGGATATGTAAGAAAAATATAAAGTTACATACACAAAGCTGGGGCAAACTATACAGTTGTTCAAAGTTGGCCATACACATGTATTTTTGATTCAGTCTCTGTCACTTTTATCTGGGAAAAGAAGTGTGAGTCTCTGGTTCTGTGCTCAAGAGTAGATATAGTCCCATAAAATTTGTTGAGATTGACAAAGACAACGACCATTCCCTGCATGACAGAGCATCTGTCCATTCTAGTTGTTCCACACATCTGTATTTTTCATCCATTAGAGACTGTCCCCAGCATCCTTACTTCTTTGCTTCGTGTCTCTGCATTGAGTTTACATGGCAAGATTTTAGTAGTGAGGGGCTACAGGGATTAATTCTGTGAGAAGATACCAGAAGCATTCCCCATGTCCTGTAGAGCCAATGCCAGCTGCCTCCAAGATGGACCCACTGCTGGCTAAAGTTGAGCCCATCAGTCATGTTGGAAGCAACTCTGTGCTAATATTTTTAAAAAATGGTAAAACCTACTGTAAAACAGTAGCTGGAATAGTGATAATATGTGAGAGAAACATCTCTACAGACACCAAGGTCAGTGAAGAAGGATGAGGAGGAACTGTTTCAAGTGCCAGAGCAGAGATTACCCTGCAGCCCATGGTAAAGACTATGGTGAAGAAGGCTCTCCCCCCGCAGCTCATGGAGTTCTATGGTGAAGCAGATACACACCTGCAGAACTTGGAAGACACCATGATGGAGCAGATTGATGGGCCCAATGGAAGCTATGGCTCTGTAGAGAGCTTGTGCTGGAGCAGGATCCTGCATTACCTGACCCTATGAAGAGGAGCACTACTGTAATTATGTTTTTTTGTAATTAATGTTTATGCAATTAATCTGTTGTAAAGACTGGAAATGAAAACTGAAAAGTTAGAAAATTCAAGGATTTATTTTTAGTTTGTAGACCTTGTATACATCTTTTGGCAAAAATTTAATGATCATGTCTAAGTTATTGTTTGGCCCTCTGCTTCATTGGTAGTTGGGCTAATATATACTCACTTAATGAGCACATATTTAGCACTTGATTTTATCTCATTGATTATTGTTTGCCCTCATGCTTTAGAAGATAGTACTTACTCTTCAAACTCTAACATAAACATTATATTATCAATTTTTCAGGAGTTTTTCAGTGCTCATAATCATTACAATGTTTTCAACATCTATAATATTAGTGTATTTTATTCATTTACTGTCTTCTTAGGTAACTTATGGGGCAGAGTAAGAGATATATGTCCAGTTTACAGGTGAGGAACACAAAAGCTTAGATCAAAGAATACGGTAATTCAGATTTCCCATTCAAATGGAGTACGTTTTGATTTTCTTCCTTCCTTTATAAAGCTGTAACATTATTGTTCAGATCTGACTAGCAAGGAATTTGTGTTTCTATTGAAATAACTATTTCATAAATCAGTTTAGCAGGAACTACACATTCCTAGATGTTTATGTGGAAGCATTTCAGAATAGTTAATATTTATATGGCTTACACTGACAATTAACTACGATCATTAAATTTCAAGATTAAATTTTAAATAAATTTATCTAAAGGAAGTTTTTCTCTGTTTCAGAGACATTAACCCAGGGTACCTAAAGACTGATAAAGGTGACATTCCGTCAGTTTTAAATTGGTTCAAACCTGGAGAAGACAAAGATATTAGGAACGCTCACTTTTAAATGACAGTTAAAATTCTACCCTATGGATGCAAGAATAGAAAACTGGCCCAAGTGTTTGACATTTCAAGGATGAGTAAACACTTTTGAACCTACTTTTTGGGATTTGTTTCTCAACCAGTTTACAGTTTAGGGAAGAATAAAACAACAAAATACCCCAAGCAAACAAACAAAAAAATGCCCTTTTTAAAATTCCTCATAGGCACAGGCACAATCTTATCTTCCTCATGGTTCACCCTGAATCTATTTAAGTTTAGCCTTGAGGCTTGCTCTTGCATCTGTGCTTTGAGTTATGCCTTACAGAGCTGTTCACCTCAGATATTACTTGACACGATTACCAAATAATTCCTCTGGTTTTACTTGAGACTCGCCTATTTTTAAACTCTTTCCATTTTCAATATTTGGCTCATTTTACATAGCTCCCTTTATCTATCCCTATTTTCCCCCTGAAGGGAGATAAGCACTATCTTCTTGTTTGTGTTCCTTGGGTTTCCTTTGTTATTTATAGTCAGAATAATATAGCAGTTTAACTATTTGAGCTATTTAGAAGAGAAATATCAATACCTAACTATTGATAAGAGTTATTAACATTATGTTGATAGTTACTGCTGCTTTATAACAGAAACAGATGTTACCTATGTCCTCAGAGAAGCAATAAGGTATTCATGTCTAGATTATCAGAATGAAGAATAAGTTAATCAAAAGATGCCTCTGAAACTACATCACATTTGAAGAAAATCACCTCTGTTGTTTACTGAGATATAATAAAATCCAATTTTAGATTCAATCATCCACAAATCATTATTTTGTACTAATAACTAAACATTATATAAAATGAATGACCATTTGTAGTGGAAAGGTAGAAAGAAAGGTGGCAAAATCATTTGCAAGGGAAAATGATTTTGACATTCTTTTTTAAAAGCTGAGCTGTGAAATACATTACCAACGATCATTACTGAAAGCAAAACAAGATAAAATAGAGGGCTTTTATCAAGGCAGCATTACTACATTTATATAAAATGTATCTTCAAGGTATTCAGCCCTTAAAAAAATAACAAGTTTTTGGACTTTTCTTGGGAACAACTTTCTTAAGTTTCTATGATATCTTCTGTGTTCCATTTGCAGAATTTTCAAACAATTTATAATAGATGGGAGTGGCCACCCCAAGGGCTGGTCAAAAGAAGGATTTCCTTTTACAAAAGATTGTCTTAGCAGGTTTCATTTCCAAAGTAAATTACAATAAAAATTTTTGCTTATTGATCCAAACTGTAAATCCTGTAAAAAAAATGAATAATTTATAAATTTTAAGAACGTATTAAGAAATAAAATGTTCTTTTGCATCCTGCTTCTTGAAGTTAACATACAGGGTCCCTACATTTGTGGTTTTATCAGGCAGTCATGACTGCTATTTGTCAGGGTAGCTTGCCTTTTGATCGTAATTGACAAGAGAGCTAAGTGTCCAAGAATATTTGTGGTTTTCAAAAAATGGCTGAAAATATTGAAAACAGTGACAGTCTTCATTGACACAGGACCATAGAGTCTTAAACTTGAGGATTTCTGAAGATTCCAACAAGAAAGACAGGGAAATATCTGGGAAAAAAAAAAGTAATTAAAATTATCATAGTACATTTTAAGAGAGAATGAAACTTTCAAATCCCCATGGACAGAATAAATCACAGCCTAAAATTTGTTCACTGTAAAATGTCAGTTGTATAACAAATGGGACCTTAATACAAATAGTTCCTTTGAGCAAAACAAACAAAGAAAAAGGGGGAATCAAGCCAATGATTTTTTCTGCAGAAATAATTTTCACACCTTTTCTTTCTGCCAATGATTTTTAGTCATCAAAAGGATACAAAACTTACATGAATGCCACATTTTGCTCTCCTTCTATAAGGTTGAATCCTTTCTGATTACAGAGGAAGCAGTAACAGAGAAAACCACAATGAAATGTTAACATAACCTCCAAAACAGTTACCTCTTTGCCTGCCAGGGCACAATGTTAAATTTATGATAGAAAATATACTATATCTCATAAATGGACTGTAATTAAACATACGGCAAATAAAGATATTTCAAATGGCTTTACACTATACTCATTGTCCATACTGAAGGAACAATACAAATTATACAGGCTGAAAGACACACTAAACTGCCATGAGAAATTAATTTGATTAATACCTCGTACTTTAGTTGCATTCCACCCCTGCTGAGCAGGGAGTAAAATAAATTAGTTTCCCTGCAACTTTCTAGCAGAGTGGCATATTGTGGGGTTATTTTTCAGCTATGTATTTTTTTCTGTACTGAAGCGGTGGAAATCAAACACTGCCCTCTGCTAAATCATTACAAATGTCTATGTATTTTTATAATTTATGTGTGCTTTTTTAAGATTTTGCATCATGATTTTATTATGCATTATATAACACTACAGAGACAAGGCAAATGACATTGCTCACTTGCTGTGAAAGAACTGAGGAAGTGGCACAACCTTTTCAGGAAAACAATTTAGATTGAAATAATAAAACTAAATAAATCTGACAAGCTCAAAACTCGGCAGTCATTATTTCCCCCACTCATGTAACCTTTCCAATACTTACTTATTATTTGAACAAAATCACATATCTCAGTTTTGTTTTCTGCAGTTTTAAGGTCTCAGATTACCATTAGGTGATATAGTTCATGTAAGAGCCTGAAGGCAAGAGTTTAAACCTTAGTATACTTCCCTTTCTTTCACCATTCCTTCCAGTTACTGTTGCCTGTTCACTGACTCTGTTATGAACTTGCAGGTTTTATTCCTTCTTGGAAACACTGCTGGTTTTTCCCTAACAATTTCCCTTAAAGCATACTTTAGGCAAGCATGCATCTTATTTCCCATTTGCTACATATTTTTTTTTTAACCTTGAGTTTCTGTGAGTTCAGCTCACTGAACATCTTCCTCTGCCTCATCATAGTAATTTACTGCTGATTCTACCAACGATATATTATTATCTAATTCCTCAGTGACTCAGTTGCTAAATCAATTCTGTACAAATTTCTCCATCCTATTTCATCTACATCTTCCAAGTTAGCAGCAATCATGTAGTCTGGTTTATTCTTTAATTTCTAATCTCAGTGCCCACTGTAGCTTCACTGCTTTACAGCTAATTCAAGTTATCTGCAATCAGCACTAATGGAAGCACTAGTCTGTGTAGGAAAAAAACAGAGATCTGGTCAGAAGGAAAAATTTGAGAGAGAGAATGCATAGAAAAAGAGTTCAGAAGGAATAAACATCACCTTAAACAGAACCTTAAATACCAGGAAAGCAATTGTTCTGTTCAACAAAAGTCTAGCTTGATAGGGTAATCCAAGCTACAATGCAGAGTACTTAGTTTATTTAAAAGTGGTCACGTTAGTTTGTGCATACTAAATTATTCTGTAACTTCAACCAGTTCAAGCAGCCTGATCTAAATTCCAAAGAATGAATGGGACTCAAGCTAGAAGCAGAATTTGAGCCCATAGAATGTATTAAGTGTACATCCATAGAGAAGTTCTCATTTCCAATTATATCCCCAAAGAGGCACAAAACATGAGCCCCTATCTAATTTTCTATTTAAGGGAAAAACTTCCTAAACTCAAAGCTAGACATTTGCCAGTACCTCAATAGAAATAAAGTCGTAAGGATATAGCTGGGTTCATTTAACTGATTCCCTTTAAAATTTATTCAGGAAGGCTTCATTGTTCTCCCTCAGTATACACTATCCTTTTTCACTTACCCCATTGCTTTATTATGTGTAATCTCCTCTCCTAGTGATTTTCTAGCCCCACACCTTCTCCCTTCCTTGAACCCTAGATGCTTTATAGTTTTCCTGCATTTTCCTTATGTCTTCTTTCAGCTTTACTAATTCTCCTGTACTACAATGTCAGACAGTAACGATACTGTATACATCACAAGTTCAGGGCAATATTTGAAAGACTATTTCAGCTACTTCCAAAGCAAAGATATTTGCTTTCATCTGAAAAGACTGCACAAAATTGCCAGTCATTGTGAAACAGAGTAACTATTTTGAGTAGAGATGGAGAGGACCTGTCACAAGATTAAGGCTATAGTAAAATCACAGCACATCAAAGCTAACCTGAAATGAACACTACACAAAGGAAAGCCTTTCCTGTAGTGATGCAATGCTTCCAGATACCACTGAAATATTAGAAGAACTTTTCCTAGTTCTGTCCTAACACTGGCTTTATAAATTAGAACAAATACTTTGACTTTATGATTGCTTTGCATCTGTTTTGCCATACACTATACAGAAGATGCATAATAGGATTATGCGGGTATGACATAAATAATATTTAAAAGCCAGAAGACCAATTACAGCTGAAACAATTAAATACATGGTGTGTCATTATAATGAAATATTTCTGATAGAAAAGTAGAATCATAGGAATAAATAAAACTAGGCAGTAAGCAATTTTATTGGCAAGGTCATTCTAATATCCTGCCTTGTGAGGAAAAGTGTTACTTTTCATCCTCTGTAAATAATGATGGTTATAAAACATGCAGCATCTTATTTAATTGTTAGCACTATGTGGAGAATTACCTACAATTTATAAATCAGTTAAGGAGATCTTAAGTAGCAATTTATTTTTTTTTTTCCTTTTTTTCCTTTTCTTTTGAGGATCCAATTTACATAAGCCCTGGAGCTAACTAAATGTATTTAAGCAAGAAGAAGTTTTCAAGTTCCAGTCCATGTTGTGTTGACAACCTGATCTTTTTGATATATTCTTCAAAAAATTCAGCAGGTTTACATTATAAAATGTCTGGTGTAAAATATGTCATTTCTCATTGTAAAGCTAAATACATCGTACGCTTCCCTGGAATCTTTCTATAAATACAATAAGATTTCTAAGCCTTCTGAACCTATGAGGAATTACCTACTTTTTAAACTTCCTGTTTATTTAGATCTACAAGACCAAAGGAGACAAATGGGGAAACAGTAAAGACTTCTAGGCATGAAAATATGAGAAATATTTTTTATTTAAATATATATGTTTATATTGTCTACAGAGATACTGAGTTTACTGAGAACACTTCAACAGCTGTTTTGAAATAAGAGACTTTTTCTATCAAATGACTACTCAAACACTTGGGGTGTCAGCTTTCTTGATAATTATGAAGAGTTTTGTAATATTTTTCAGCTGAGACCCTAGAACAGTCAGAACATTAGAGACACTAAAGAGTTGCATCTTGTCTTGTACCAAAACTGTTCAGAAGATCTGGAAAAAAGCACCAGTGTTAAACTAATTCTGTAAGGCACAGAATAAATATGATCAAAAGACAAAGAGCTGCAGATTCCATGGTATATCTTTAGGGGCTTCAATTTAAAAAAAACTAAAGGCTGATGTCATACCAACATAAGTATTTATTTTTCCTTTAATAGCATATTTTGTTTCTCACTATCCTCTGAAGAAAGGCTGGCATCAAGAAAAGAAATAACATGTACTTAATATGTAGAATTTCTACCAAATTTGCTCTGATTCAGTGTTTGAAGCAGAGAAGTAATAGAATAAATCTGTGTTAGGAACAGGTGTTCTACTGCAGTTATGCATAATGAAAGTTTCCAACCAAAACAAAGAGTTATCTGCCAACAAGAGTTATGAAATCAAGATTCCTAAATAGAACTTGAGTGAGAACCAAGACAAGAGGAGTTAATGTTTGTGGTTTTCCTGAGCCATTTTTGAAAATAAGTTGATTGGGAGAAGCTAACGATTTTCTGCAGTTCTGGGTTTTGTTTTAATTTGTTTTCCACAGAACAAAACAGAACAAAAAAGGTTTGGTAAATTTCTCAGCTACCTGTTTTTATTTTCTCTTTTCATCCCACTGTTCTTTACAAGTAGGCTTCTCAAATTTGTACCCTACACCTTCTGCTTTTTCTCTTTTATTTCCCAGTAGTCTGGCAGCCACAGGAATCTTTAGACTCAGGACTGAACAGCATCCCTGTATATATTTTAGACCTTATAATTAAGCTTCAGTTTGCTGAATGTCTGCTTGTACCTACCAAATGCTATTTAAGAATCTCATTAGCACAGCTTAGATCATTAAATAATAATGTCTCTCCTTCCATGTCCCTAGAAAAATTGAGTTCCTTTTCTGTTAAAGTTTCTTCAGACTTCCTCCCTTGATTTTATGAACAGTAATATTACATAATTAGTAGTACTATCATTAGATTTAATTTCACTTTTGAAATACAGTACATAATTTTCTAAGGGTCATAAAGAAAGAAAAAAACCCAAGAGCCAGCAATTAGAGGACAGTGCAGACCATGACCTGTAAGCCAAATAATATTTCTTTTTTGTCATAGAGAAGGACAGATATTGAGAAATCTTCTGCATCAATTTTTATTAAATTATTGACCTATGATTGCACTATGCTCTATAGAACTACGGAACATTTCATGAAACAAACTGCACAGGTTAAAATGTCTGTGTCTTGGCAGAAAGAAGGTTCAAGGCCTCGATGTTAACAGTGTGAATCTTCTATTCAGTGACAGGTGGTAAATTGAAAATGGTCTTAGAGGTGTTCAGTAAAAACTTCAATAAAATTTTGTAAGTTTTTCTCCTGGTATCTGTCCTTTCAACAAGATCTTGAAATAACAACTATAATGGGTGTCTGAAGAGTAGTTCTCAACTTGTGAATTTGAACATTTCATCTCTGGAGAAGTTGTTTTTCTGGAATTTCCCAACCCTCTTCATAGTGAGTAATGTATACAGAAATAACCAGTAAACATTTTTCACTGCATGATTTGACCATTCCCTCAACAAACACATGATATGAGTATGATCATTTATAAGGAAAGATTTGTGTTACGTGTGCATCACTCTGTGCAGTTAAGTTCTCTGCTGGTATTTAAGCTAAAAAAAGATAAACCAGACAATATCTGGAGCATGAACCAAGTAGAAAATGAGCCTAGTTAAGAACATAGGCTCCTTCAGAATATCCAAAACATTGAAAACAACCCATGTGCATCTCAGATGTTTGCATTTTGTCAAGGCTGATGAGCTAAACTGCAGCCCCAGTGGACACCCATCTTTTCCTTGTAATAAACTATTGTAACTAATTTGCTAAGTTAAGTAAGGCGGGTACGATAGGTTTGAATGATCTGTAAATGTTAAACCATACAATCCTGATGTCTAAAGTATTGTAAAAATAGAATATGGTACCCTGTGTGGGTTTTGAAATTATTTGTGATTACTATAACCTATATTACAATGAATGTTTGAATATATATATATATATATATATATATGGATAAAATATAAAGTATGCCATTCGGTTGGAACAATGTAACTGCTTCTTGGAAACCTCATCACCTAGAGCTGATCGGTAACCGCTTCTCAGAAACCCCATCACTTAGAGATAACATGTAACTGCAGTTTGAAGAAAAGCCAGCCAAAAGATGGGATCATGAGGATTTTAAAAGATCCAATAGAAGAAAAGCGCACCAAGAGACCAAGGCTTCGAGACTCTCAAAAGACCCAAGACCCAAGCAACTCGAAGGACCCAATGGAGAAAGAGCAGGACAATCATCTGACGAGAGAGGATTGGTTAAAGACAGTGGCACAGAAGTATAAAAGATGCTGTGTTTTTGAACTTGGGGTGCATGTGGTAGGGTTACGGCTCTCCGTGCACCTGGCACTGCTTTGTCTATTATTTCTCACCCTAAATTCGATTAAAAAACAAACAAAAAAATTATATATATATATATATATATATATATATATATTTTTTTTTTTT
>NW_020799143.1:10916476-10949615 GCF_003259725.1 Athene cunicularia
AAAAAAAAAAAAAAAAAATAAATCCAAACCCCACACTCAAAAAAATCCCCCAAAAAAACGAACAAAAAATAAAAACAGCATAGAGGAAAGAAACATTTTTTATCTTTTCTTTCCATACAAGAATGAGATAATATGTTTGAGTTACATAGGAGGAAACAGCCTTATTGTTATGTAGGACATTGTAGTACAATTATTACAACCTGGGACATACTCTCTTAAAAAGATATAACAATACTCAATATTAAAGGGAACAGAAAAGATTCAGACAAGTATTGATGTAAAGAACTGAAGGAAGTAATGCCTCAGGCATTCATCGACACAGAAAATCTCAAGGACAAGCTGTGGCCTTTATGATCAGTCTGAAGAATGTCACCCAAGGAAGCGGAGATGTATCGAAGGATGCAAACCCCACTGCCTTGCAGTTGCTATGGCAAACTCCTTAGATAAGCCTCAAAGTGGGGAAACTGGAGTAAGTGAAACCAAATGTTTCCCCTCAAGCACAAGGGCCACTAATCACGGGTTCGGTTGTGTAAACCCTATACTATGTGGCACTATTGTGTAAACCAGACACCATGTATGCCTTGCTGACGACTTCGCTATTGAAGAGGTGACAAGAACTGATAAGAGGTGATAATTTCTTCCCCAGAAGCAGGATGATAGATCAAGAAATATGTCAGCAAAATTCTGGGAACTGAGAAAAAAAAAATAAAAATCTTAAGTATGCTAATCAGCGATAAAATTATTTTAAAAGGCGGCAGAAATCTTCGCTATGTGTGCATTCACCACCCAAGATTACTAGACCTGAGACAATGCTGGATACGGGCATAGTGATTCAGATTTCTTTGACTTTCTTTCTCTCTTTTTCTTTCTTTTCCTTTATTTTCTTTCTCGTAGAATTATGAGACCACACTACTTATTAATCTTTTCCAAGTTTAAATTATTTTCAACTACAAATAAAACATATTAGCCAGTTGTTTGGTGTCATTTTACCTTAATTTAACCTGAGATCACAGAACCGTTGCAAGTTGGGCTTCCAATCCAGTTTGTGACAATGTTTGGCAAATTCAAAGAGCAGCATGATTTTGCAGAAAACCTTTCAAACACTCTTCAATTCCTACCTTTTTATGAAACATTTAATAGTGATACTAAATTAATTCAAATACCTTAAGTGATAACCAAGATGTGAAGAAAGTGGATTTTTTTTTTTCTTATGGGAATTTAAATACGTTTATTAATGGAAACAAGCAATGGCTATTGTGTTCTAATATACAGTGTTCCATTATCCCTTAATGTTAGGCCTCAAAAGCTTATTATTCATGGCTCATTTTTTCAATGCTAATAACAGCTTATAAATGGAACTGTATTTTCATTAAAAATCTCATTGTTTGGGCTCAATTTTATTGGCATTTCATAAACATTATGCATCATAATGCACTGTATGTTTGTGGATATAAACAGTATTGATAGCAGTTCAATTGCAATGAGTGGTTTAATAACTGCCTGCTAATTTGACTTTGAGCAGAAGTTCTTTGTTTTTCAAACTTGATCTGCTTCTAGATCATTAAAGCAATGATAGGTTGCTGCAGAGGGTTTTTTTAGCATCTAATTAAAGATGCTACTTGAATTATTCATGCATTATGGTCTTGTATGAATAATTTATGCAGAAATTCTATTGGCAAAACTTAATTTTAAACTTCAGTAAAACCTTAAAACTTATTACACTTTTCAAGGTCTTTCAAAATAATCTCTCCACAACTCTTTATAACCAAAAGGTACCAATAAATATTGTAAAATTGAAACCAGAAGATAAATTTAAGTAATGAGTAGGTTAGTTCTTCATTAAACAAAAGTAGAAATTCCAAAGTCAAATAAGAACACCACAGACTGATAATCCAAACAAAACTATGGACACGACAGCAAGCAAGGGAGTATAGAGTGTGATGGAACTGGACACAGAGCATGATAAATTTGGCTTTGTCATAAATTTCAAACTTCTGCCTAAAATTTCGTCCTCAAATTCACTGTTGAATGATTTTATATAACAACAGATTTTAGAGACCTGAAAAATATATCACTTTTTATGTTTTAAGATAAATTCTGGATCACTTCGTTCACTGTGCTTAAAGTGCTCGGCACAAGCTGAGAAAGCTAGAGGCAATGTCCCCATGTTTCTGTGGAAGCGATACAAGAAAATGGTCACCTGCTTTTCAATTTATTTACTTATAGCAATTTATAATGATTTCTGAATATTGCTTAATAATCCTGCTTGCCCTGACTGTTCTGTGGAAGCTTACCAAGGGCTACTGCTACTGTGTTCATCAAAACAAAGCAGTTTTCTGTAGAAACTTACCAAGAACTACGCTGTTTGGCAAAATTACAGTTCTTATCCTTGGAAAGCAGATGTGCTCTAACAAGTTGAGTCTTTGTAGAGTATAGATAGCCATATATGGACAGTAGAAACTAATATGCTAGTGCTTTTAGATAAGAGGGGGTAAACCGACTGGAACTACTCTTGTTGTTCAAGAAAACGGCTAAGAGAATCTGCTCCAAGGAAAAGTACAAGGTGAGGAGAAATGTGAGCCTTCCTCCCAAAGACCCCTGAGGCCACCCCCCAGTAGGCAATGCGCAGGTGCAAAGAGAACATAAACTGCTGACATCAGCCTTTCGAACTAACCCAGCCTTACTCATGCATATGTATGTTTGTGTTAGGTAACCCAGTGAATATGGATATCCACACTCTATCAGTTTTTGGTAAAATGTGAGTTGGGTGTGCAAGCTTTGTGGAGAGATCCCCTTGCACCCCGGTGCCGGAGTAAACGTACCTGCTGTATAACTCTCTCCGAGTTGTAGAGTTTGTTTCTGCACAACAGAAGGAAACATGCTCACAGGCAGTAATGAAATTGCTGAGCTCCATGCAGTATGTCCCTTATGCTGTGGACAAGGGAGAATACAGTTGTTCATCTGTTGTATATAAAACAGAGAAGAGCCAATAACAGTTAAATATAGGCTTTTCAATTTATTTTTGTACTATTCACCTTGATCATCTAAGCAAAATATAATGTATATTTTTCTTCTCCTGACATCAGAGCAACAACCTTTTAAGTGTGGACAAGCTAGTCATTGCCAGACTGAACAGCTGTGTGCCACCTAGCACTTAAAAGTTAGTGTCTTGGCTGTTGAAAGTAATATTGCATAATACTAGAATGGCTTTGAGGCTTATGCAGTAAAGCCTACCTTTCCCATTAAAGCTTGTTAAATCGAATGATGATACTATTACACATATACATTATGCATGCTGTAAGCTTTGCAAGAAATAAATGAGTAGACACTAATTTTCTGAGAAGGGTTGTCTAAATTAGCAAAGACAGAGTCTGAAGAAAGGAATACTTCTTGAATTCACATCTTATCCTAGTTTTATACAGAAAAATCATATGAACCACATAGAATAAATTAAAAGAGCTCTTTGTAATTTTTCTCTGCAGAAAGAGTTTTTAGGTATTTTAGCTAAAAAGACATCTTTAAGGCTGATTTTTAAAAAGAAAAAGTGGCTCTCTTGCTCTGCAAATTGATAGGTAAAAGTTTTACAAAAGTAAAATATCATATTTGAGCATTAAAATGTCCTCATGTTTATTTCAAGAAACACTACATATTTTAATTTTAGAGTCTGTTGTAATCATAATTCTTGTGCAACATGATCACAGCTTCATTAGAACTTTACATTTCATACTAATTTTTTTTTCTGGAATTTAAACTGACAAGTGCTTAGAGAAATCAACCTTCCAGGTTTTGTAAATGTATAATTTTCATTCCAGGTTTCCTGCTGACTGAATCTATGGAAAACATATTCAGATAGGAACACAGGCACATTTTTTTGTACAGCTTTGAGGTAATGTGTACCCAGAGATGCAGAATCAACCACAGCATGCAGTGTGAGGAGCCATGTGTTACACAACTAATATTCCCCTTGTGCACAGTTACTGAACATTCACACAAATACTCTAGACCCCTGAGGAAACATACACTGTGACAAACGCACACACCCCCAGACGTTCTTAAAGATCTGACCCGAAGTCCAGCTGCTTACTTTATTGACTGCATAAAAATGATGCAACTATTGACTTTATTATATAGAAAAGGGGAAACTATGAAAAAGCTATCAAATGAAGCAAAAAAAAGCACCTTCAAATGTATTCCATTATAATGAAGAACAGTGATTTTGAAATGCAAGAAAAACATATGGTCACATTATTTTAAATATATTATAAAAGAGTGACTGTAGAGGAGAAACAGAGGACATAATTAACTTAGATTTTCAATCACACTTGCATGAGATCATTAAAGGAAGTTGAAAATAACCACAGTGCCAACACTTCTATGAATTAAAAAGTACTTAAGAACTGGGAAGCTAGAAGTAATAATTAACTTCTGTTCACTCAGTAATTCTCTAAATGAACAGAAGTTAATATCTCCAATATCAGTTTGGGGGCTCTTTGAGCTCAGTAAATAAAACAGTCTGATGACATTAGGCTTGTATAAGTGACCTTTATGTTGAATGTTGCTTATCAATGATATTATTTCAGGAAAGCTATAGAAAAAACAGATAATGGGATGTATCTGGGAAGGGACGACATAGATCCAAACTAAAAAAAAGATTATTCATTGTAATATTATTCAGTACAAAAAGAATGAGATGGTCTGTGACAGCAAAGATATTCAGTACAAAATATTGCAAATTCTGTGCAAAGCTAGAAAATGCTGTAAAAGTATCTAGAAGTGATATTCAGTGAAATTTAAGAACTCCTAGATTTCAAGTAAAATTAAAAGCTTTGCTGAAACAGTACTTAATCAGTCCATGAAAAGTAAACCCAAAACATCTACAAATTAAACTAGTAAGAAATAAATTCACAAATAAAAATGTAAACAATATCTATATATTCTAATATTTTTTTTATTGTTCACTGAGTATATCAGTCACTATCAAAAAGAGAATTCAGAACAAAACTATATTTATTCTAGAATAAAAGATCTGCATACCCATGCCTTTCTCCTGAGCAATTTTAAAATACTTTACGGTAAAGACCCATGTCACACTAAGTATCTTTGCATTTGATTAAAATCATTACTATGTTAACATCAGTTTTGTCAAGCTGTTCTCTTATTCCGTTTGTAAACAGAGTTTGATGAAAGCCACACATTTTGAAACAAACCGGAAACAAATGTTTTAAGAAATTAAATTTTCAAAGAACACACAAGATTAGGTGTGTTTTAGGAAAAATGAAGGTGAACTGCATTTCAACACTGTCAAAAAACTTTGAACAGATTTGGAAATAACTTAGATGAGTTGTGGTGCAGTTTCCTGTTTGGTAATATTTTCAAAACTGGATATTAGTGCATTTCACTCATGGAAAATTGGGATAAAGGACATAGGCAAAAGATTGTTGGACTTATCACACACCTGAGATCCAATAAATGTTGAAATAAGAGACATTAAACAATAGGAATAAAAATGAGAACGCCCTATTCAGTATTTGAAGCAAAAATAACTCAGCAGATTCAAGTATTGTTCTTTCTAGAAATATCAATCCAGTGAATATGTTTACATTCAGAAGGAAGTCTACAATGACAAGAACTATTTTTTCTGATTTCATTAAATCACAAATGGAATTTGGAAAAATATGTATGAAATTTAATTTCCTGAAAAACTAAGAAGACTCTTTTGAGTAAACACATTTCATAGAATCATAGAATCATTTAGCTTGGAAAGGACCTTTATGATCATTGAGTCTAACCATCAACCTAACACTTCCAAGTCTACCCCTAAGACATGTCCCTATGTGCCACATGTACACATCTTTTAAATGCCTCCAGGGATGGTGACTCAAGCACTTCCCTGGACAGCTTATTCCAATGCTGAACAACCTTCTTAGTGAAGAAATTTTTCCTAATATCCAATATAAACTTTCCCCTGGAGTAACTTGAGGCCTTCTCCTCTTGTACTATCACTTGTTACTTGAAAGAAGACACCTACACCCACCTTGCTACAACTTCCTTTCACGTAGTTGTAGAGAACAATGAGGTCTCCCCACAGCCTCCTTTTCTCGAGGCTAAGGAACCCCAGTTCCCTCAGCTGCTTCTCATAAGACTTGTTCTCTAGACCCTTCACCAGCTTTGTTGCTTTTCTTTGGACATGCTCCAGCATGTCAATGTCTCTCCTGTAGTGAGGAGCCCAAAACTGAACACATTATTCAAGGTGCTACCTCACCAGTGCCAAGTACAGGACAATCATTTCTCTAGTCCTTCTGGCCACACTTGTACTTCTGATACAAGCCAGGATGATGTTGGCCTTCTTGACCACTTGGGCACACTGCCAGCTCATACTTGGCCAGCTGTTGACCAGCTCCTCCAGATCCTTTTCTGCTAGTCATCTTTCCAGTCACTCTTCCCCAAGCCTGTAGAGTTGTATAGGATTCTTGCAACCCAAGTGGAGGACCTGGCACTTAGCTGTGTATCAATAAGACATCTTAATAAAACTCAGAAGTTAATAAGTCCATTTTCATGGCACTAGATGGAATCTTCTGTAAAGAACAGCAGCTGTTTTATAAAAATTCTTTAATCTTTTTTTTCAGTGTTTCACAATTACAGTTTTGCCATAAAATCTCAAGGCAGAAACACTGGAGAAATAATTGGCAGTCTTTCAGGTATGTTTTGATTTCTGGAGGTAGGAAATCCAGGTTGTATATTGCATTAAAATTTATACCACTAGCCTTTTTAGAAAGTGAACTTACATTATGTTACTGATTAAACATGTTACTCATAAAAAATTAAAACTCCAGCAATATGCAATCTTAATTTCTAGTGTGTGTAACTTACCTTTAAACTATCTCAGAGGCAAAACTTTGAGTTTTAGTCTATGACTACACAAGATATGGAGTATCTCATAAAAAGCTATGTATATAGAGTTAAATATAAACCATATGGATTACCATATGTTTATATTCATAGCATTGAATCCCCAAATTGCTGGCTGACTGCTACTGTTACATGATGTATTTCATCTTTTAGTCTTGATGTTTGTTTGTTTTTTTTGGTTTTTTTTTGTTTTTTTTTTTTTTTCCAATGAACTTGTTTTATATAATTTCTGCTATTATTTATTTATTATCCTAAGATACTTCTACTACCTGTTCCAGGGGTGGTTGACTGACAGGTTGTCAGAAAATTCTTGAAAGGAATAAATACTTCCTGTGAATGCTTATTGTGCCTAGAAAAAGGAAGAGAGAAACGAAAAAGTGTAAGTAGAATACAGAAGTGTTAGGAAGCAGACCTACTACTTATTATGAAGAGTTTTTTTCAATAAATTTGAAAAACCATCCCTTGAGTGGGAGTAGCCTTCATGCAGTGGATGTCTAACCATTCCACAACCTGAGTGGGGAAATTTATCCTTTGACTCAATATTGAAAAGAGGTCATGACCCATGTTCTATACACTATCAACAAAAAGCTGTCAAGTTACTGTGACAAGAAATACAGTTCAGTAATCCCTTAATACAGATTTTTTTTTTTTTTCATTAAGAATCAAGGGTTTTTTTTCCTTTTATCTAGAAAGTAATATCTACATATTTGTATTGTTAAAAGTAGGTAACAAGATAATATTCTTTACTGTGCAATCATTTAGATTTTGACTGTTTAACATAATATATTAAATTAGATAAGATTATTTAAATAAAATTTGAAATTATGGAGGTAAATAACATGTATTGTTCTTCTCTTTACCTACTCTTCCAAAATCAGCATTACTGAGCTCTTCCTATGTGATGCTCACTTAAAATACTAAATCCTTTAGGACAGAAGAGACGTCTCAGTTTTCCTAGCCCATGCAGTATCATCATTGTTTTCATTCATATTATTTTGTGGGAAAACCATGAAAGAAAACTCTCTACAATCCAGTAAAACACTGACTGTGATATTTAGTATTAACACAATGCATATATTAATATACTACTCTAGAGAGAAAACTTGCCTGAAGTAAGACTCTTCTTGCTGATAAGATATAGTACTTCAATGCATGAAAAGTACTGTCCCCTTCAAATGGACCAGTTACACAGTAAAATATAATTCAAGGAAAAGGGATAATAGAAGGTCTAATTCTTCCAATTTATTATTGAAAAATGTGTGCTGTGTCAAGTTATAGAAACATGTCATTAGTATTAGTTATATTGAGTAAATCAGAGACAATTAATGAAGATGTTTTGTCCCTCTCCTATGGAAAAATCAAATACTGAACCAGATCAGTGGAAATGTCAGCAAATTAAATGTTTCAATTACAGTGTTTCAATAACTTTTAACCCATCTTTATTGAGTGGATATTTTTGTTGGTGGCATTATAAAATTGGATTCCTTTTGCTGCAGACGTATTATGGAATATTTAAATAAAACACAGTTAATAGCAATCAAACATTTTTATTCATTTAATTTAGTCATGTGCTTATCTTAAGCCTTCCATTTCCTTACTCATTTATCTATCAGCTGGGGTAGATAATATTGGTTTGCCTGGCAAGCATTTTATTTTATACTTGTAAACTGCGACTGTAGGTTTGACACCAGATGCACTAATAGCTCGTCACTCCCCAGAAGGGATTCAATTCCAAAATGCAGGGACAGATCAATGGGTTTGTTTTCCTCACCCCCGCCCCAGAAGGGATATATTTGGTAAGATTTGACCTTGGCTATACCAAGTGACTACCCGGGAAATAAAGCTTATGATTGCAATTGTTTTCATTTTTGTTTGTAGAACTATATAGCCATTCTGCAGTTTAATGCATTTATCACCGGCGATCTCAAAGAATCTGTAAAAGTTTCATAAGAATAATCAGTGCTATTCATCCGATTACTTCTTTTAAATGTGACCAGACCTACAGTGTATGAACTATTTGTGCATCTGGTGTCAGACCTATAGTCATAGCCATAAATGGCCTACATATTAAGAGATAAATCCAGTCACCCTAGTCACTCTAATCTTTGAGGACTGGCTAGAATGCAAGTAGATCCATCTCTTACTAAATCTCACAGAATCACAGAATCATAGAAACAAAGAATCATCTAGATTGGAAAAGACCTTGAAGATCATCCAGTCCAATCATTAACCTAACATTGACAGTTCCCAACTACACCAGATCCCTCAGCGCTATGTCGACCCGACTCTTAAACACCTCCAGGGATGGGGACTCCACCACCTCCCCATGCAGCCTATTCCAACGCCCAACAACCTGTTCTGTAAAGAAATTCTTCATAAGATCTAGTCTAAACCTTTCCTGTCACAACTTGAGGCCATTCCCTCTTGTACTATTGCTTGTGACTTAGTTAAAGGGACTCATCCCCAGCTCTCTGCACCCTCCTTTCAGGTAGCTGCAGAGGGCGATGAGGTCTCCCCTCAGCCTCCTCTTCTCCAGAATAAACACCCCCAGTTCCCTCAGCCGGTCCCCATACAACCTCTGCTCCAGACCCTGCACCAGCTTTGTTGCCCTTCTCTGGACACGCTCGAGTCATTCAATGTCCTTTTTGTAGTGAGGGGCCCAAAACTGAACACAGGAATCGAGGGGCGGCCTCCCCAGTGCCGAGTACAGGGGTCAGATCCCTTCTCTGTCCCTGCTGGCCACGCTATTGCTGACACAAGCCAGGATACCATTGGCCTTCTTGGCCACCTGGGCACACTGCTCGCTCCTGGCCTCAGCCCATGGCTCCAGCCTGTCCAGGTCTCTCTGCAGAGCCTCCCTACCCTCGAGCAGATCAACACTCCCACCCAACTTGGGGTCATCTGCAAACTGACTGAGGGTGCCCTCGATCCCCTCCTCTAGATCATCAATAAAGATGTTAAACAGGAGTGGCCACAAAACCCAGCCCTGGGGGACACCACTCATGACCGGCCACCATCTGGATTTAACTCTGTTCACCACAACTCTTTGGGCCCAGCCATCCAGACAGTTTTTTACCCAGTAAAGCATGTGCCCATCCAAGCCTTGAACAGCCAGTTTCACCAGGAGAATGCTCTGGGAAACAGTGTCAAAGGCCTTACTGAAGTCAAGGTAGACAACAGCCACAGCATTTCCTTCTTCATTATGTGGGTCATCCTGTCATAGAAGGAGATCATGTTTGTCAGGCAGGACCTGCCTTTCATAACCCCATGCTGACTGGGCCTGAGCATCTGGTTGTCCCGCATGTGTTGTGTGATGGTACTCAGGATGAGCTTCTCCATCAGCTTTCCAGGCACCAAAGTCAAGTTGACAGGCCTGTAATTTCATGGATCATCCTTCCGACCCTTCTTATATGTTGGCACATTGGCCAATTTCCAATTTGTTGGGACCTCTCCAGTCAGCTGTGACTGCTGGTGAATAATGGAAAATGGCTTGGCGAGCACCCCAGCCAGCTCCTTCAGCACCCTCGGGTGTATCCCATCCTGTCCCACAGACTTGTGTGTGTCTGTGTGATGCAGCAGGTCACTGACTGTCTCCTCCTGGATTGTGGGGAGGTCATTCTCCCAGTCTCTGTCTTCTGGCTGAGAAGGCTGTATTCCGTCAATACAATGTCTTCTTATTAAAGACTGGGGCAAATTTATTCATCACATTAAATGCAACAAGCCAAGTAGTCGTATTTTACTGCATAACATACAACCATGCCTCACCAACAAATACTGTATTATCTTGTAATTATTCTTTCTCACCTTCAGTATTATTTTTGTATTAGTCTCAGATATTCTGTGTAGGTCAAGATCACTTACTGAACAGTACATATCGATGTTAAAAATGCAACATTTTAAGACAAATATATACGATGTTTATGATAATGAAAAAATAATCTGTGCTTTACTACTTCATTGTAGAAAAATTACTTTGGATAACCAAAGTTTTTTCATTAATCATATGTTCTATAGTGCATAGATTTACTTGCACAAAATGTGTGAACTTATACAAAATCTTGCTAGAGAAAGATCTCATTATATGTAATTCTAATCGATAAATCTACTATGTTGTATTTCATCTGAAATAAATTTTGTGTATTAACCATACAGAAATAATTTAGGCTGGATTCAAAAACATTATTAAGTCCTCATTAAATCCTGTTTTGAACAATGGAAAATATATTTTTGAAAAGCAAAGTTTAAAGACTTTCTCAGTAGCACTCTGTCCTCTGTTTACTCTGTCTCTATACATTTCTCCACATCCTGGGGTTTACATCAGTTTGATTTTAAAAAAAAAAAAAAAAAAAAAAAAAAAAAAAAGTTTTGCACTGAGACTTATTTTGTTTACATTATATTGACAAAGAGGCCAATTTTCAAATCAAGTGTTTCAAAGCAAAACTATAAGATCACATGTAGCTACTTAAATCTATATTTAAGCTTACAGCTGTCTGCTTCTGTTCATTATCTGGATGTTGTAAGGGACTTTTTGGACTTTCTGTCTGTCTCAACATTGCTGCTTCACAAACACCACTTCCTGGCCTCAGCATCCTGTTGTTGTGGAGGAGTACATCTTGAAGGAGATGTATAGTCCCCGATGAAACCACGACATCAGCCCGAGGCAAAAACAACAGCAGCCTTGGCAGCACCCGTCAAGCTGCAACTGCATGCGAGACGGGTGGAGAGGAAACCACGGTGAGGAAGAAAGCATCACAGATCAGCTCCTCACCATCACGACCACCATGAACACCTGGGAATGTGTCCACGGAGGACCACAGGGCAGCACATACGACAACGAGCCCTGTGGAAATGGGCAGATAAATCGTGGGGACAGGGACTATAAAAGGACAGACTGCGTACTCCTCAGTGGGAAGCTTGTTGGGAGAAGCTTGTTGAAGGATGCTGTTCATTGGAGACTAACTAGGAGCCAGGAACGTGGAGCATCATCGAGCCGACAGAGCATCGCTGGATCCCTGGTCGTGGTGGTGGTAATTAGTTGTGCCTTTACCGTGTTCTTGCTTAGGGATTCCAACTTTTTCATTTCTTTTCCTCTCTGTCCTATCACTCTTATCAGTTATTATAGAAAATAAAGTTTCTAAGGTTATGCAGAATTTGACCTCTTTTGTGTCTTAATCTCGCTCTTGAGATCACTTAAGAATCCTCCCCAATATCAGATCGGGACAGATGTCCTGTTAAATATCTCATATTTGCAACTTAAGAAAAGACTTTAATAGCTACTTCTGGGGTTATAAGACAGAATCGAAGATAGTGTCCACATTCAGACTTACAGTGAGTAACATAGATGAACAATATTTATTTCTCCAGGAACTTTCAATCTTTGTAAGAAACTTTCCAGGCAGATCTAACTTCACAATGATTTTAGAAATTAAAGTATCACACTATCTTTAAAAGGTCATACATTCACACACAGATTTTAAACAAAAGGAATTGACTTAACAATGTTCTAAAAAAGAGGAAAATAAAATGTTAGAACATTTTGTTTACAAGATGCTTTTAAGAATATTTTCAAAGTCTCTATTCCTCATTGTAGCAAATGACCTTATCTAAAGGAATTATTTCAAATATGCCATCCTTCACTGTTATTCCAGAGTAGTTAACATAACCACACTATCTTCCCAGTTTCTTAGTCTTCCTACATGACTGCTTCTGTATCTCTGTCCTAAAACACATGCACTGACTCCTTATATTCAAAGGTCTCTTACTAGTATCATGACCACTATCAGTTAAAAAAAAAAAAAATAACACCTCCCACCCCAAAAAGCCTGTGGTTTTCACTTTGTAATTCATGTTTTCCCTGCATCATTGCTAAGAATTGTCCTTAAAAGAGATTAATGATTTTTTGTGACATCACTGGAAACTATTTAAGGAAGATAGCCATAAAGATTACATGAAGATTACAGACAAAGCTACTGTATAAATAAAATACCCATTTCTTGTTTTCTGTGACAAATCCTCCCATTCTTCTGACCTTAGATTTATTTACTTCAAATAAGGGAGCATTTCTATAGCACCTAAAACTGAAGTGACTGCTAGTACTTACAGGTCCCTTACCTTGTCTCTAGAACAGAAAAGGTATTTGTAGAAACAGCTGAAGGATCAGATGTATCCCTTCTCAAGGACATGTAAGAATATGTCCCCATGAACAACATATCTACAAGGATTTTAAAATTTTATTTTCTCCAGGAATAAATCATAGAGAAATGGATAGGGAAGATGTAGAGTTATGGCTATGCTTCTATTTGCAGCAACCATAGAGCTTGATCAGTACACATTGACCACAAAGGCTCTGTGTTATTCCTAGAACAATTCTGGATTTGGTCAGGGAATAGATAGAGTGATAAAACAGAGTTCTGGACCAAATTAATGACTTCTGGGAATTGCTATTGCGATAACTGGAACAATTTTGAAGCTTCTTAATGAAAAACTTAATGCACAATTTACCTTTCTTTCTTTTCCTAACCAGTGCAAACAAAGGTATAGAACAGCTGTGAAGGTAGCTCTAAAGGCATTTTAATTACATATATATTTCTCCAAGTTATACATATATTATAACCACACTTTGCAGGGAGCAGAAAGCCACTATATCAACAGTCACTACTATGTTTTTCAACACCACTGTCCTGTTTGCAGCATCAGGATGTCAGGTCTACATTCTGGCTGAGGCTTCTGTCATTAAAAACTACCTAGGTGAAGTGCTGATGCAAATTATGTTGTCCCTGATTAACTGTATGAGCTGATATCTGGAAGTATGACAGAGATGAGCACAGCAATCTGCATGGCTACATACTGACAGCTTGCTGAAAGTTTGGCCCTACAGCCCAAACCATGCTAGTAGCATTTTAGTAGTTAATCTGACTTTTCTAGTTTAGAACTAAAATGCAAGTAATCCTTAAAAGCAGCAAACTTAGTAAAGTAAAAACATGGAATAGTTATCTTTGCCCCATCAGAAATGGAAGATGACATTGCAAAACACACACAATTTCAGATTTTCAATTTAAGTAAAGATTTTGTGTAAATATACAGTACAACACTAGTGGAAGTAAAATGATCACATGTTAATAACTAATGAAACAAATTGCTTTTTAACATGTAAAAGGCATACATTTTCTTTATTTTGAAACATAACATTTATTATCTGGACAAGTTGTTCTTCAAGTTAAGTAACTTAACTAGACAAATATAATTTTTTACTTCATGATTTTGATGAAATTTGATGCTTGTTATTCCTTAAAGTTCGATTATGGAGAAGCTTAGAGTTTGTTCCAGAAGTGACAAAATCACACGCGCTTTTTTGCCTTTTATTTTTTTTTTTACATAGCCCTATAGAAGTCTATGAACTTTCTACTTGAAGGAATCTGCTGTCATTTCACAATGTGGTTAAACAATAAAACTAACACTTGGGACTTTTTTTGTTCAGATGAATTAAGTCCACTATGAACATCAGAAGAGTATTGTATTTCTTCAAGGGAGTGAAGTTGTAGAGGAAATAGAAGTGAAATAGCAGAACTCTGAAACCACAACATAAAGGTGTAAGATAATGTTTTGACATTTGCATGGATTTCATAAAATTGATCATTGCATGCATGTGTAGAACTCAAGATCAGAGGTGTACTTCAACTTTCCACCTCCTCCTCCAGTAAGGCAAGTGAAATTTCATACCTTTCCCTATCCATCCTCCACAGCTCACCCCAAAATTAAAAGATTTAAGAACTACATATTTTATGGGGTTTTCTGCAAATATTCAACATATTTTACAAACTCCTGCAATCAGATTTAAAATAACTTAACAAACCAGCCTGACGAATTAGTAGCAGCAAGAGTAGTAGCGTTGACATCAGGTCCTGGTATAGTGCTGTTAAGTGTGATAAAAATTAATTACATACAACCCCCCTGCACACACACAGGGTGGAACCATGTTCAACATTTCCCACTACAAAGTTACACTGAAAGTGATCTAAACATTGATTTTACTATCATTGCTTTTAATATTAGCTGATCTTAAGGTAAGATAAGTGTCTTCCATCAATTTTTTACTATAAGGTAACATAACAGCTTTTCTGTCTGTAAATAAAAAGGAATGACATTCTGTAATGCAGACCACAGTTCTACCATCTTTTCACTTCAAATTATTTTAGATTCAACTTGAACAAAAAACACAATAAAATTAAAAACCCACTGAGAACATTAATCAGGGATATGTACATCCTCTTGTCAGTTCTGGACTGGCTAAAAAGACCCCCAACTTTTGCAGATGTGAGCATCTTTAGGCATAAAACCATTACCCACAAAGAGCCAGAAAGAGTAACTACTATCATTAGTAAAATTTCTTATTTAATTTTTAATTAAAATTAAATCTTGAAGAGAATGAAAATTTTACCTTTATAAAGGAAGAAAGATCTTCAAATCACTTTATTCTGAACTGTAATACAAAGGCAGAAAAATCAAAACTTGCTACAATTATATTTTGAACAACCCAAAATAATTTTTTTTTTATTTTTAAATGTCTGCCAATCTCCTAAGCCGTTGGTAAACAGCCTCTATTGACAGCTGATCGTGAACACAAAGAAAGTCAAAAGGCTTTACAGAATGCTGCAGTAAGCTTGAATCATGTTTCTTCCCATCATAGAAAAATTTTGACCAGTTCTGATTAAATATAAAATAATTATTTGCTCTTTTACTTCTTGCTTATATCTGTTCTTCCACATTCTAAAAGCATGTTTACATATATATGCCCTAGCTCTGAAATAGAATTCCATTCATTAGAGAAAACTTATTGTACAGTTAGAAGTCAATCTAATAATCTAGACCATAAAACCCCCACACATATTAAGAAAGACTCAAAAGTACTGTGTAATACTTAAACTCAGTAAGTAGGTAACAATTCACTGTAGGTTGGAAATTTGAATTTTTAAAGTTTATATGGCAGAAAGACTGATGTTAAGTAGGATATATTTCATCTGAAACAAATCACACTGTCTTGTCAGACTCATTAAGCTGTACATTATTAAGGCTGTAGCTATTTATGCTTACCTGGCAATCTTCTAAGAGTGCCTGCAGTTCTGAAGGAGGGAAGGAAAAAAAAAGCAAGTAGTATACTATATCTGCAAAACATGTCACCAGTACAGATTTGCATAAACCTCCCACAGTTTCAGCCAATCTTTGGGAAATTAGGTGAACACCAAGGATGAAAAAATACCCTATCCCTCAAAACTTAGATATAGATAATGCATAAGATCCTAGATAAAGGCATACAACTGAAATAGATCTCTTCAGAAAGTTGTAGAAAAGCTTTGAGAATACTAACCCTTCTCCACAGAATTCTTACATATAAGGTAATTCATGCATTAAACTCCAGCATTCCCCCTTGCAAAGTAACTAAGTATTCAGTTCCTTTTTCGTGGTTCAGACTTTTAAAATGGTAGAACAGCAAGTGCCAAGGTTTTAAGATAGATGCAAGATTCCCCATAATATTTCATTGGATTTGGTTATATTTCTAACCCTAAATGAACTTATGTATATAAGCCTAAAATATTCCTAGATTTTCAGCATAAATTTCTGTATCATTCATTAAACCCAGCTATATATACTAAAACTCATTCCTTGTCTTTGTTAATTATTAATAATAGTTAACTGTTAATTACTGTAAGAGAAATAGAGCAACTAACACAGCATTAATGCTTCTCACCATCAATGATACCTAGAGGTTTGTACTTCACAAATGTCAAAATTTCACCAGAATAAAAAATTTTTCAGTTACTTAAACACTGGTTTGCACAGTAATCTACAAGCCATTAGCTATTCCACTGTATAAATGATTTTTTAATTTATTTATGCTTTCACAAAGAATTAAGTTATTACCTCTGATGTACTGTAATAATGCATATTACAATACAATTCAGAATACATCTAAGGAAATTTAATCCTTAAGAAAAGACTATTCTTAAGAAATTATAGTTAAAATATAACCATGTATCTCAATCGGTTAGAAATTATTTGGGTTGTTTGACATTTCTGTGAGGAGGAAAAACTGGTGTTTCAGGCAATCCTGTTTATTCTTTTCCTCAAAGTGGAATAAACCAAAGAGTAACAAGAACTATTCGGTTCACAGTTGCTGGTCTTTTTTTTTTTTTTTTTTTTTTTTTGTCTAGGAACTTCTCTCTGTATCCTCAGCTGCTAATGCCTCTTTTGTTCTCACCTTGTCAATCTTTCTTCAGTTCTGCCTGCTTAGGCTCTCAAATGCTACTGATTCCATGAGGTTAATACACAGTTCTCTACATTTGTATTCAGACTAAAATGCTTTCAGCCCTGTGATGCAGACAGTTTAACTCCTGACATGTCTTCTATCTGCTAGTGTTTCACACACCAGCTGTTACTGTTCTGACCATTTCATTTCAGTAATGGAGTTCATCTGCATCTACTGAAAGATTAGAATAATTGATTACTTACCTACAACAACACCATTTAAGTAGGTTATTCATTTTTCATCACAGTCATAACCGATTACTTTTGACATTGCACCACTCTTACAGTCACATTATTTTAATTAAACTAATTGATTATAAAGCCTATTAGAAGTGCTTCAGTGTTTAACATTCATTACAAAAAAGGCCAGACACTTCAATACCATCTCCTTCACAATATCATCTAGTTTTTATAAGATTGATTATCTTCTTTAAAACAAAACAAACAAAAAAAAAATCCAAACCCTCAAAACCCCACACAAATAGATGATGTTTCCAAATTTGCCTAGTTACAATTACCAGCCAATAAATAATGTATATAATAAATATAGTGACTCGTGTGTCTTCCATACTGGTTCTTTAGGTTGGTGATCAAGTCACCATTTTCCTTTTTGTTCAATGAATTAAACAGATTGAGCTCACGGTCTCTCACTGCAGGCATATTTTCCTGCTTATTCTTCCATTTTTTTATTTTCTATTTTTTCCAGGGATTCCCCTGCTTAAATAGTGGTTACTACTGCTAGCCTTCTAGCCAGAGCTCTGCATTACATACTCATCAAATTATCCACCCTAAGACTCTTAGAGTTTTCCTTTTCAAATCTGTTCCTTGAATAGCACTACCTCCAATCTAGAAGCATGAATTTGTTTCTTTGCATCATAACACCATATTTTCATTTCTTTAAATCCATAGGTTTTTCACCCTAGCTAAGAGTCTTAGGATCTTGTACGAACATATCTGCCTGAGAATGCATCTTTGTTTAGCCCATCTTGATCTTATATGCCTATGAAGTAGCTAGTTTCAGTTTACCAGCACACATACCCAGACAAGAAGTGAAATATGAATCAGCATGCACTTGAACTTCTACAACATACTGACAAGAATTGCATGACCCTAATAAAATTTAGGGTAAGTATATAAGTTTTACGTGTACAAAAATACATGATTACAATACAGAAGTACATACATATAGATGATATAATCTAATGAGGTATTGGTGAGAAAATTACACAGTGCTAAATTTTCCTTGAGAACATATTCCCATGCACACTTAATTTTCTTCAGAATAAGGAAAAAATCTGTAATAGTGCTTTGTCTAAATATAGATTGCATTACCAGAATTTTCACTTATGGTATGGTATAAAGATTCAAACAACTTGCTTTATTCAGCTATTTTTCAAATATGCTGCTTCATTCGCATTTAACTAGTCATCAATTTTCATAATAACTTCATAATCATTTGTTATGTAATAGTTTTGGCTACATAATGGATGTTTTCATTTCCTGAGTTTCTTTCCTTATGCATAAAAGTTATACAGGCTTTCATAACAGAAATTATTTCTTTATAGTGTCTTTTGTTAGAGCTGTCTGAATTTGTTTAATTACTGCCTCAAGGCTAAAGGGATATAAGAATCCCAGAAAATATAAAAATTACTTTTTGAATTGAATCTTATGATAATCATTAGGGTTTTTTCCTATATTGCCCAAGATTTGGAGCTTTGAAACTCTAATGTGCATTAAATTTAAGATTAGTTTGCTCTATAACTAAAAGTCAAAATGTTAATGGGGGCAGTGGGAATACAATTTAAATCTTTACGACTATCTAGTGCACAAAACAAAAATAAAACTGTGCAGGCATCCTGTTCTAGCTTCTTTAACACTGAAAATTATTTTGAAAACATGCTGTTGACTACTATGAATTCTATCCCCTGAGGTATATTATGAGGAATTGTATTCCCATGAAAGACCTTTGGATAGACAACACAAGCTATTGAAAACTAGTTTGTCATATTGGTAGCTGGTTTGCCCAAAGGGCAGCTAAATTTGCAACTCTGATAACACTCATAGCAAATGCCCCTCAAGATGAACACTGCTTCTCAAAAGAGTGTAATAAGACAAAGGAATAGGGTGTTCTGCATCCAGAAGCTCTGAGAAGAACCAAGCTTTGTTTTGTGAGGCACCTGCCTGCAGGTGTTTTTTTTCAGTTACACAGAAATAATCACAAAAAAATTGGCTCTGAACCTGAATTATATGGACTAAGAAAGAGGTATTTTATATGAGGAAATGCAGAGATACTGTAAATTTATCTGAAAAAAATAGAGATATTCAGTATGTAATAGAAGTTGTGCATATTAATGACTTCTATAAATTGAATATATTTTTAATTAATTTATTTATTTCTTATAATAATGATGAAGAAAGAAGTAGTAAGAGTTAATAATGCAATAGAAAAGATTAGTTTGAGACATAGGAAGTCATTCTGATGACAGAAAACTTTCCTGCTCTAACAGGTGGATATGTTGCCCACATTTGAACAGAAATCTAGAGTGTTATATGACAAACTGAGTAACTTTTAATCTTATTTTGTATGGAACTGTTTGAGTAGAGAACCATACTGATATTGTGCTTATTTGCAATGGGTAATTATATTTTAAAAACTTTTAAGGGTGTCATTCAACTGAAACTGGAACTACTGTTCAGTAGGCTACAGAATAATTACTCACATCAGTGAGAAGAATACAAAAAGGATTACTTCATGAGAGGTGTTAGAACATGTATTTTTGTCAAGACAGTTTTGCAAACATGCTGATGAGAAGATTTGAAACCATACATAAAATTGGAATAAAAGCATCCAGACACATCTGTGCACATCAAATTTATAGAGAGCAGAAGGAATTTTCAATTGAAATTATAGTAAAAAGTGCATGCTGCATAATACAAACATTCAGCTCAGATAAACTGTCTCAGGCTTTAAAGCCTGAAGTCAGCTATTCCCTTTCATAATGAACACATCCCCATTTGCCTTGCCTTACTCTCTGTTGCCTAGGATCTGAGGAAATAGATAGATGGAATGATAGATAAATAGATATATTTATGTACATATATTTATACATGAACACGTATACATTGTACATATACATATGTACATTTATATACTTATATTTGTATGTATGCATATCATATATAAAACTACATCATTATACATGTGTGTACATAGACACACATATTTTTATATACAGATACATCTATTTTCATTATTTTTAATAAAACATTAGTAAGAAGGTTAAGAGATCTTCCATTCCAAAACAGGGACTAGGAAGCAGGAATCTGAACACATGCAGAAAGAAACAAACAGGCATTCTATACAGCAGGAAATAATTAAAACTCTACTGATGTCTACACCATTTGTTTCTGAAAAAAATATTAATTTCTGTATTTCATTATTACTAATTATTAATAATTTCTAAGACTAACTAAAGGGACTTTTAAAAAATGTATGTCTTCTCTTTTTTAGACTTGAGATTGGCAATGACATAATTCTCCACCCCTCCTCTCTTCTTTCTTAGGTCAGTCATAAAATGCATTTATGATGCTCTGAATGTACTTCATAATTTATCTATCTTTTCATATTGCTTGCATTTAATAAGAAATAAACAACTTCCATCCAGAAACATATTTGCTATAGCAATCAGGTTTTGATTCAGACTCTTTCATAGTGTCCTCACTGACAACAACCATATCTGTTATTTAGTGGAACATATAAATACAATTGCAGAATTATGCAAACCATTATTCTAACAGTATTTCAAGGATAAGGAAAGCTGGGTAATTTTCCTATGATTTGACTGTGTGACCAGAGGAAAATAATCTTAAATTCTACTTTTTTTACTCACATATAGCCTAACTGAGAATAACAGGCTTGTTAAATTTTGAGTAAAACAGCAAAAAAATATGCTTGAAGGAAATGTTCCCAGAGAACAAAAACTATAAAGGTAGATATCAATTTCAAAACTTCATATTAAAACAAGTCATCTTAGCAAAAAGGTGGTCATATAACATCTTTTTAGATTTTTGCATTTAAGTCCAGGCATAAATTACTGGATTTAAACAAGTCAATGTGATCAATTACCTCAAATTTCCAACTCTGAATACTGTTAACTCAGATGTGGCACAAATAATTCACAGTGTTATAGCAGTCTGAAAAATCACAAGACATCACTGTGCCAACTATTACAGTAGCTATTGTTTACAGTCAGCTAGTCAGAAACATGTAAATTCTATGCCCAAATAATCTGCATGCACTAAGGCTTCATATGCTTACACAAAACTTCAAGGTGAGCAGTTATTTATCCTCAAGGTTACCTGGCTGGTATTTCAGAAGTAGCTATGGAAGAATGAAAGAGCACTTTAGGACTGCAGTGGAGAGAAAACCATGTTTGCTAGCACACGGACAAAAAAAAAAAAAAAAAGTTGCTAGTATAAAGAGCTCAGGATATCAGAAACTCAAGCTTTGAAATAATTTTTTGTAAACCACAATGACTGATTAGTCAATGACTGTCAGTACATACTGTATCTCTTGTTTTGGAGGAATCTAATGAATGTGTATAAATAATCACAACTTCTTTATGTACATTCTATTGTACACATTCTAGTACGTAAAATGTCCATTACCATTGCTCACTACCTCAGATTCATCCAATCCTCCCTTTACAGACACATTGATAAAGAACTATTCTCTTCTCTACCTCAATTTTGCTAATTATCAAGTCAAGCTCTGTAAGTTTTAAAACAGAATGTCAATTCACTTGATTACAATCAATCCCTTTTCTTGACCTGTTTCAAACTGAATTAACCTTTCTTGGAAAAACATAATCAGAATTCTACATAAGATTTCAAATGGCTTCTGAATGGATGTCATAGCCTTCTGAGAATAGTTGATTTGAAATAATAAAAGCCTTTGTGAAACACTAGTTTTCCTGTTTGTCTGAAATAATTGCAACAAAATTGGTTACCCTGTAAAATGTCTTTTTTCTTCCTTCTAAAAAACCCTAAAACAGTCAGGAAGAATTTGCATTGATTAACCTGTTCAATTGCTGCTTGCAAGCTGGCAAGTCTTGGGAATGTTTTATCAACCAAATCAGAAATGCAAAACGTTTGTTTCCTACCACTCAAGAGTTTACACTCTTGCCCTTGTAATTGTAATAACAGAATTGTTCTATTATTTATTGAGCACCTGACAGTCAGCTCAGATGGGCACTCAACATAAAGGAAACAGTAACATGTAATTTAAGACCTTTAGAACATTATGCAACACCAAGAACCAGATGGGATCCTAGTGTCAGGGCAATTCAAATATTTCAGTTTTCAGTCCTTTCTAATTCACTACGTATCTTAAAAAGGCTCATAATTCTTGTGATGTCTTATCTGTGAGGGAATGACCTGCATTTGTAATTTCACAAAATATAAGTCAAATTTATTGTTTAATCTATTGAAAGTTCTATTTCTAATACAATAAGAATAAATTTGGTAAATTAGTATACAATCCTGAGTCAAGCTGAGTAACAAAAACTAATAGAAGTTCAAGTATCTATATGTAAGAACTGCTTTTCAGGAAGCAGAGTTTCTCTTTTGTGAATGATGGTATGTGCACACATACTGATGAGAGAAAGCAACTTTTTGGCAATCAGAAGAAGGAGAAAGTGCAACTGCATCACTTATTGGAATACAGAAACTTGTGTCTGACTGCAAAGGGCAACAGATGAAAAGGGGAAAGCAAAGCCATGAAGGAAGATTGTTATGATGTAAGAGAATAAACGAATAGAGAGAACATGTAAACTGACTGAAGAAGTATTTAAAAAACTCCAGACCTTTAAAAAAAAAAAAAAAAAAAAAAAAAAAAAAAAAAAAGAGCTATCACTTGAGACATAACTAGGCTGGGCAGCACCCTGTAAACACACAACAAAAACTAAACCTGTATTGACAGAGAGGCAGATGACAAGACGTATTGATTCTTTTCCAACTGTAGTGCTTAAGATCTGTGAAGCAAAGAGTGATTGGAATGAGAAATAGATGCTGAAGCTAATTTACATGTCAGTAGACTTTTTCTTTCTTAACTATTCTACTGTGAACAGCTAATTGGCAGCCGCCTATTAATTGGCTAGTCAAAGCCAAAAGGCCAGCTGGCACAATTTTACGTCCCTCTCTCCCAGGGTTCATAGATGAATTCTGGGTAAGGTGTGAACAGTGTTTTACAGCAGCAATTAGTTTATTCCTGGGGCAAAGTACAAATAGAAGTGGGTATGTATGTACAGCAAGAAGCTTGTTTCCCATTCCACTGTGACTGAGAAAATGACAGCCAGCTGGCTGTGAGCCATATAGATAAAAAATACCAGCTGGCAAATGTCGGATTACTTTTTCCCACATGGCTAGAGGTATGTTGGATGACAAGATGATATGTTACTGAGTACTAAGCCATCTATTCCTTGATGATAATTTGACTCACTATTCACAAACTAGTTCATAACTGAAAGTGAGGCAGGTAGCAACCTTGTCATAGTGCAGAAATTATTTGGAAAGTCTGAACACACCATATTATCCAGAATTGTCATAATGGTGATACCAAACTGATGAGCTAACCACTTTCTTGAAGAGTACATGAAATCTCAGGTTTGTATTAAAATTCTGTCAATAATTCTCAAATACTGTGTCTTTAGTGGTGACTGGAAATTTTGGAACTTGTGCCTTCCTAAGACCTTTTAATAAATTATTAAGTTTAGATTAATTTTCTGTTCAATACAGTTCTGTCCTTCAGACACTTGGAGCATCAAATAACATAAACAAAAGAGAATTTATTACATCAGTGCAGAGGAAATAAGTAATTATAATTTTTTTTAATTATTAATTTCTAAACTGAAAATAGACAATCTAGAAACATCTCTGTCATGAAATTCCATACTAGAAATGAAAAAAAAATTAAATTATTTTATTTTATTTTATTTTATTTTATTTTATTTTATTTTTTATACAATTTAATACAGAAAATGAAACCTTTTTACTTTTTTCTCCTTCATTAGTTCTTCTGAAAAGAGATCTCATGGTTTTTGAGCTCAGCACTCAGGTAAATTCAACTGTGAATAAGTCAATTATGATTCTCAGCTACAAGGTTATTACTAAATTTTAATATTCGTCTGCAATATCATTAATTTAAGCTGGCCTGATGGCATTAAAAGAACGTCAAATAGACATGTCTGTCTTGCAGGCTTCAAGTATTTCATGCCAGTATTTATTTGGGATTATATTAGTGACAGCCCTTAAAGATCAGTGTACTTTTTGTATTACACATTGCACTTGCAATAGATGTAAAGTATTATATATTAGGACAGAAAATTAACTGAAGATATACTTTAGGAGGAATGTTAGAAACCTAATGAATGGTAATCTGAGGAAAATTTATCCTGGTTAGTATTAAAGATGACATATACTCAAAGAAGACATTGTGTACAGAATGGAAAGAAGCAGTAACTTTGGGAAAATATTACGAAAAAACCCTCAAGTTGTCGTCCAGTTCTACCAAACCTCATCAGAGAGATGTCATTCTATGATGCTTTATAGATATTTTACACCAACTTTTTCATGTATGACTAATTTACTTAAAACATGAAATAGTCCACATTTCATGTCCAATACTTATACATATAGTCCTCAAGAGTTAGGATTAATTAGATACCAAAAAAGTTTCATATTAATAAAGCCCAGATCTTCTACTGGTTAGCACATAACAAAGAACTGTCTGGAAATATTCAAAGCAGGATATATTCTCGTGTAGGGGGAGGCGCTCAGAAGATCTCAAGATGTACGGGAAAAACAGAGGCACATGAAAAGATCTCGTGATGCACGGAAAGAACAGGGAACTAAAGATCTCGCGATGTACAGAAAGGGGTATATAAAGCAATTGCACAGTTAATAAATCGAACAGATAGCATCCACCATATTGGTGTTTGTGCTTTCTTTCCCGCGAAGGTTAACCTCCTGCAAGGGTTAGCTGTGATATGAACGCCGCATTCCTGTGGCTTAGCAGATAGAAAAAAACAGCTAATGCCTTACCACACCATTCTCTGAAATGATAACACTTTATAGCTGTTTGATTACAATAATTTAAAGGGTATTGAAATCTTGTAGAATGAGATCTCAACGGTCTGGTAGATCTGACTTAGTAATGTATGCATATATTACTAAGTAGATATGAAGTAGAATGTGGCACACATGTAACATGTACATCCTGAAAATACCAGGTTTTCTAACTTCTGAACATTTTTTTTTCTCTGCTTATGTCTGAAGAGGCATTACCACTTTATCTCCAATACAGTATCTGTTTTATTTGTCTTCACTAAATAAATTAGGCTGTTTTGTTCTCTTTTCTCTGGGGTTTTCTATTTGTTTGCTTTTTATAAAACTAAAATATACTTAGCTTGATATTGTTTGTATTAGAGCCTAAGTAGAATGCATTAATTCAGCTTTTAAAGCAAGAAGATTTCATTAAAACATATTGCAAGATGTAACCATGAAATAAGGATTGCCCTACATCTTCCCTAGCTTTTTGTATTTTCCAGTTGTATTCTATATCTGCCTAACAACAGCTTCTTTTGAGAATCCTTGTTTCACAATTTACTGTTATTAACACACTAAATGTTGCCCTTGGCTAGTAATAATTTTGTGATTTGGCATGGTATGTACTTAGTGACATACTCAGAAATATATTTTTGCTTTTAACGTATTAAATAAAAAGTGGCATACTTTGGTTTGCTAGTCACATATGTTTCTAAAATACAAATTAAATTTTTAAAAAGGTACAATATATTAACTATAAATTACTGACTTGAAGATCTATTTATGTAATGGTTGGTGCATGATCACAGCATTTACTCTGTGCTATTGCACAGTTATTATACAACCCAAATTGCCATGACATAAAGCATGCCACAGAAGTCCCTTCTAAAAGAGACTTCAACTCATAACATCCAAGATTCATAAACAGCTATTGTGTCTCCTAAGATATCAACACAAAAGAATCAGCTGTTGTCCTGTATATATATGAAGGAAGTGAGACAGCATAGCACCTCTACTACAGAGAATATTACTTCCCTATAGATGTACAATCTGTAGGTTACCTTTTCGGTATTGTAGGAAATCTACAGGAATAAGTACATCACACAGAGATTCAGTGAAGGAAATATTGTGAAAGGCTGAGCTTGGGTAAAACTGTTTTATTCTTTGAACCATAATAATGAACATACTTAGGTAAAAACTAAACAAATAGCCATGCAAAGAACATGCACCTTATTATGATTTGAAAATGAAACCCACTTATATGAGTGAAAGCATTTTTACAAGATATTTCTGGACCCACAGAATGTAATAAACAAAAGACGTATGTCAAGCACAGAAGGTACTACTTTATCTTTGCTATCTAAATTCATAGTATTAGAAAGACAAGGTCTTGTTATTCTGCTTAATTCTTATGTATTTCAAAGATTCAACTTGTTTGGCACCATGTTGTTATTCAGCATTTTAGCTATTAATATAAAAATAAGAGAAAACACAGGCTACCCACAAACTGTGAATTAGAAGGCTTATCTCTGTCTTGGTAAAATGTAAAGGTAAAATATTTAATGTTAAGATGTAGATAAACTGAGTTCATTTAAGTTCAAAATAATACTGAGTATATCTGCTGAAAGGAATTATTTAAGGGGTAGCTAAAAACCAGATGTAAAACAATGATGTATATAGGAAGACTGACTGATAATTAGCAACATACTGAAAAAGCAGGATTTTTACTGAAAATAGCAGGTTTTTAGCACTGCAAGCCCAAGCACAGTAACTGGGCATGGGTATAAAATTGAAGTAAAAATTAAAAATAATAAATAAATAAATAAATAAATAAATAAATAAATAAATAAATAAAATTGTAGTTCTTTGACTTTGGCTTTTTTTGATGATTTCTTGAAGATTATCAACAGAATGCATGAACTACTGGTTGTCTGATGTTCACAAGTAAAAAAAAAAAAACCCACTTCAAGTATTTATTTTAATGTGTTTTTTGTTTTAAAAAAAAAAAATGGACTATATAATATTTTTAAAATTATTTCGGGGGAAATAAAGATTTCCTGCCACTAACTGGTGATGAGAAGGCACTTTGTGAAATTGTTTCACAGTTAAGGTTTAACTTTTCAGTTTATCATTAAAAGTGATCCCTTTTCACTCATAGAGCAATTTTTGGACATGCTAAAACCTTGCTCTCCAAACCCACTCTGTTTACTTCTCCTTTTACTTTCTTTATTTTAAGAATATTGTTATCCATAGAAATGGTTTACCAGTGATCAACAGATTTACTTTGCCCATAATGTTCAAAATCAAGGAGCCAAATTCATATTTCTTAATTTCTTTTTTAATAACTGCATAAAATTAATTTTGTTTTCTAATAGACTGTGTTCCAGTAAGGCTACATCAGGTTTTAATACCAATAACACACTTCATGCAGGAAATATGTTGTTTTAAACTAAAATCTGGAATTAAATCTAAATATGGAATTAAGCTAGACTATCTACAGCTATATCTGTGTAAATGTGCTTTATCACAGATTTTTCCATTAACAAATCAGTTAGCTTTTCCCAACAGAAATCTTCCACCTGCATGGCCTTTTTGACAGCATTGTTTCTGACAGACTACTACATTACATCTCGTGCTTCAGGCGGGTTCTCTTTAAACATATTACATCAGGCTGATTAGCTCATCTGCTTATCCCACTGAGACAGATAAGCACACTTAGAGCATTTAAAAAAAAAAAAAAAAATCAGAGAAGTATCTTTTGTGCATTCAAAATGTTGCCATGATAACCTTATACTAAATTTCTGAGGAATCAGAATTAAAACTGTAAGTAGAATCAGTTAGTACCATTAAACCTGTTGTGCTTGCAACATGTATTTTGTATGTAATTTTTACCTCATAAATTTTCTTTCTGTGTCCTCAAGAAAAACATGAACTGTCTTGTGATCTACTCCACTTATGTATGGAGGTCCTTAATAAAGATTTACAGTTTCTTTCTATTTTGAGATATAACACACTTTTAATGGATTTATATGTACTATCTTGATTTTTGTATCATTCTAATTTCTAGGTCAGTCCTTGTCTAGGGTGAGACATGTTAAATAAACTATTATTAACCAAACTTGAAAATTAATACTGTTTTATAATGTCTGTTTTCCATAAACAAATTCTAGTGTTGTGTCATTACTCTTCTACTAACCTTCACTTCCCTATTTAGTGATTTAATCACAGAATTGAGTCATAGAATGGCTCAGGTTATAAGGGACTTTAAAAGACCATCTATTCCCCCCCGCCACGCTCAAAGCCCCGTCCAGCCTGGCCTTGAACACTGCCAGGGAGGGGGCAGCCACAGCTTCTCTGAGCAACCTGTGCCAGTGCCTCACCACCCTCACAGGGAAGAATTTCTTCCTTATATCTAATCTACACCTACCTGCTTTCAGTTTAAAACTGTTACCCCTCATCCTATGACCACACTCCCTGATAAAGAGCCCCTCCCCATCTTTCCTGTAGGCTGCCTTTAAGTACTGAAAGGCCACTATAAGGTCTGACTGATTCATCATTTCTACTATTTTTCTCTGAGATCAATGAAGAGTTGACAATCCTACAAGAACTTAAGTTATCTGCTTGCCATTTTAAAAGATTGGCACGTTTATCTTTCTTCTAGCTTTGTGGAATTTCTCCAGAATTTTAAGACTTACTGAAAATAGATATTAACAGTCTAAGAAAGTTCTTTGTCAGATTTCTTAAAATTTTTGGATGAAAATTCCCTAAACACACTGCTCTCAAAAGTCTACTATCTTATCTGAAGGTGTTGTTACTTTGTTATATGGTTATTTTCCCCAAAAAGGGATCATAAATCTAACACTTTGAACTCTTCTTCATTATTATCAGTGGATTTACTGTTCACATATAACAAAGAATCAATACTATTGCTGGGTTTACTGTTGTTCCCAAGATACTTTGATTTTCTTCTTGCACTTGTTTTTCTACCACAGCTTCACTTTGTTCTCTTTTGCTTTCCTTACTAATTTTCTGACGAAAATATTGTTCATTTCCATATATTTTTGTGTGTATATGACTGTAAATGTATACATACATCTCAGTGGGTGTATATGAACAAAATACGAACGCAGAGGTGAAAACAGCTTTACTCTTGATTCTCCTCACAGGCTAATTTATTCTTTGGCTTTTTTGTTTGGTTGGTTGGTTTGGGGTTTTGGGTTTTTTTTCTGTGGTTTAGAAGCCCTTAGGGCCTTTTAGTCCAACAGGACCATTTCAGAACATTTGCTACTATAGATCTTCATTCAAAAAAATCAAATACATGGAAACTGGTTATGTGTCTCTGATTTTAAATAAACTTCATTGTGGACTGTACTTATGATGTTATGAACATAACATGTTCATTCAACTTATTACCTAAACCAAAACCAGAATATCTAAGACAAATTAGCCATCTTTCCTCAAGAAACACCTTATTTTTTTCTGTTCTTAGAAACATTTTTATCAACACAGAGACAAAGTTCTTCAGGGCAGTGTAGGAGAAAATGTGTTAGATGGAAGATACAGAGGAACATTGTAGTTCAGGAATTTAGTTTTCACAATATTAATCTGCGTTGTTGTTCATTCCTTCACATTTAATCAGTATTTTGTGCAAATAAATACTGAAATTTCACAATATTACATTTTCCTTCAACACATGTAAGACATTAAAGAGATAGTGGCTCTGTCAGTGGATATACTAAGGCTGAGAGACTGACAACACTGAAACCATGTAGGAGATAAGTGATGAAGTCACATGTTCTGCATCATAGTTTCTTTTACCTGAAAATGTAATTTAGTGGCAGATTTTCAGTGCTACAGAAGTGAAACAGTAGAGTGCTTTAGGTTGTCCTGGGCATGAGGGAAAAAGCAACAGGCTTTTGATGTTAACATGTGTTAATGTCATAAGAGAGATTTGGCTCATATAGTTAAGTCTCAGAGCACAGGAGCAGAGTCTTGCATATATAAAGAGGACAGGACATTAGCCAGTTTCTGAAATGTATACCTGAGAAGTTTGTGCATCGAGTTTTCTAAGTGTCCAAAACATTGTCAGTGTAGACTACTAAAAAAACCATATGCTTCAACTCTAGGATTTCTTATACCTGTATAAAACTATGATGTGTTTTCATAAACCTGGAAAGTAGTATTTTGTCTCAGTACATTGCAAATCATTATTTGGAAAAAAGCAAAAAAGCATTTTGTGGAAAAAAATAAATTCTGGATTAAAGTACTTTAAATGGATGTAAACACGAAATTATATTCACTTTTGAAATAACATGAACTAAGTGTAAGGAATGCTGAAAAATTCAGGATGTATTCCTGTTCAAGAATTCACTGAATCACTTGAGTATGCAGTAAATTAATGTACAGAAGATAAGTAATATTTATGCTTAAGCAAACTGGTTATGTGATTGGGTGATTGTGTAGAAGCTGTCAATTAGCTTTGTGAATAGCATTTAGGTGCAGGCAGGGAAACATCAGCAGCATGATTTTGGTCCTTTACTATAGCTGAAGGTACTGTGGTTTTAAGGATCATTGGTTTTACTAGATCTAAAGTTACTGGTGTTTATATTTGCCTGTAATGCCCATCAGCTTGATGGAACATTAATAATGTCACAGAGATAGCCCACAGCCAAAATCTCAGATACAAATGGATGGGAGTTTTGGCTTTGTTAGTTTATTTTTCATTGATTTAACCTGTTTGGCTCACCGTTTTAACTTTATGTCAAGATATTTCTTGCCAGCATTTAGTGGGCTGTCATTCTGACAAGTATGCATCTTGGGAGGAAGACACCCATTGAGGAAATCTTTCAAGATCATGTATTTAATAAGATTAAAAGTCCCAGCATATGAAATACATGACAGCACACTAGCAGTATGACTCCTTTTGCCCCAACCAGTTATGATTTCCACAGCCAGCTGCATCTTAACTAAGAAGATTTATCGAAGAGAGCATCTGATTACAGTATGTTTATATTAACATATTTTGATACATTATCATTTCACTTTGTCTTTTTTCCAGCTTTATATACGGGGCATGAGAGCTTTTAATGCCATAGCTTGTAAAGCCTCGTTCATAATGCTCAGCGGGTATCAGAAAGTACATACTATAAATGTCCTGAACCATCAAGCTAGAATGTCTGTGCACCGAGATAAGAAACTTTAACCAAAAAAAAAAAAAAAGATTATTGTCATAAGGAAATGTTGAGGCTGGAGAAAAATCAGTTAATTTTCTTGAGGAATCTTTGCAGAATGAGTGAGGAATGTACACAGTATAAGTATTTAAACAGTCTCTGGATTAACACCAATTGCAGATGGCCAACCTATGAACATAATTGTTTGCAAAAAATCTGAATTATTACAATACTTTGCATTTTTAAATTCATCAACTTTCTGTGAATGTCTATTTAATATCATTGATGCTAGGCATGAAAAAAAACTATCTGTCAATGATTTGACCTAGTCTCCTCTGCAAGGTACTTGTGTTTGTTTCTTTTTCCTTTGATGGTCAGAAGTAAAATCTTTATTTGATTTAATCTTAATCATTTGGAGAGTGAACCAGGAGTGGTGATCTATTATAAAACCATTTCAAAGGGTCTTGGTAGATAAATGACTTTCAGTAGCCCATAGACTAATTGATATATGTCAAAGGTGATGAAAGAAAGAAAGAAAGAAAGAAAGAAAGAAAGAAAAAAGAAAGAAAGAAAGAAAGAAAGAAAGAAAGAAAGAAAGAAAGAAAGAAAGAAAGAAAGAAAGAAAGAAAGAAAGAAAGAAAGAAAGAAAGGTGCAGTGATGAAATAGGACTAGAAAAGTACTATTGGAAGAAAACTATTTAATTCTTTCAGGTCATGATTTTATTTGTAACCACTATATAAGAAACAGAAGTCTTCTTACTCTATGAAAGAATATATATGAAGGCAGATGAATGACGGATACTCATCCAACTTCAATTTACAACAGTTCATACTTAGGTGTGAAAAGAATTAGTTACCTATAGGCACTTATTTTCACATGACCCCTAACAGTAAAACAATAAATATGTTTTTGTTTTATAGATAGCTATATATGCATACTTATTTCAGATAAAGCAAGAAGATAAATTGAGGAGTCAGAACTGTGCCTCTGCATATACTTAGTAGCCAGATTCTAGTCCATAGCTTAGAAAATGCATTGAACAGCACCAAATGGAACAGCAACCCTTGCACTGCATCTTTGTTTTCAAAACCACACAGTACATTGACCCTTGGCATTCAAGATGTCCAAGGCTTTTCATTAAAGAGAAGCTGGATTCAGTGAAAAATACTGTTTCATGAACTGAAACTTTTCAGAAACACATGGTAACTTTATATCTAGCCTGTAGGTAAGATTTCTTAACTCCCAGGATGTAAGGCCATGTCAGTGAATAAAAGCATGTAGTAACTGATAGTCTGTGGGTTAGAGTACTTCTCTGGAGTACTTAGTATTCCAATCATACACTACTATTGCAAGATTCCTCATTTTTGAAATCTGCATTCCCTAATTCACAGCAGAAACTTTCACAAAGTTTTAAATAGCTTTCTAGTCCTGGAATGTAATCTCATTATTAAAAATATTCAAAATAACATGTGCTTGGAGACATGCTTTCCTCTGGTCAATGTTACTAAGGCACAGACAAATCTTGGTCCACATCCAGGTCTACATGAAGAATAGAATGTTTTCACCACTGAGATAGATTAAGTAGATAAAGTTAAAACATTACTTTTAAAAAAGTATGTATATATTTTAAATTCAGTATTAAAAGTTTTGTATT
>NW_020799143.1:10949665-11017891 GCF_003259725.1 Athene cunicularia
GGGGGGGGAAATGGCTTGTCCAGCCTTTGTAGTCAAAAGTTGTTTCCTCTCAGCCTGGCTTCACAAAGGAGAGTAACAATGCACTGACTTCACACTACATCACTGAAACCAAGATCTGACAAAAAAAAAGAGAAAAAAAACCTCAGTAAAACAAAACAAGCCAAAACAAAGTGCATATTCTATCCAACATAATGCTTGGACATCTCTCATTTAAAAACAAAACAAAACAAAACAAAACAGTGTTTCTAAAGGGTAATATATAAGCCTACATGACTAAGGGTTTATGGAAATTATGTTGGGTATAGCAGCTGATTCAATTTGTTTAGAAATACAGGGACCATGAAAAGTCAGTGAGATTTCAGCATTTACTATCTGCAAAATGATTTCCTATTGAAAGCCAGAATTATATTTGACATTATAAATTTTATAGAATCAAATTACAATATCCCACTGCTTTATGAAAGTAGTTAGTCTAATAGGATTTCTGTAAAATCATTCACAAATATTTTTTCTATTAACTATTTTAAAGGTATGGATTTATCTCAGTTCTGAAACTGAAAACAGGACTGGGATAAATTCATACATTTAAAAATAGATAACAGAAAAAAAAAATATTTGTGAATTATTTTACTGAAACTCCAGCCTGATATTTATAACCCAAAGTATCTGTTATCGTTGTTAAGTAAGAAGTGGGTTATACTTTTATTGAGGAGCCTAACAAAAACATCCTAAGAAGATATCAGTCAGATACTATAATGAAATTTACATTTTAATGAAACTAAGAACACAGTATTTTTCCTAGCATTAATAAACTTCCTTTAATGAATCACAAAATAATTTCATGAAACAAAAAACCCCCTCTTCTCCACAAGTCATTTTTTTCTGCTTACATTGCAGAAACGGAACTAAAGTAAACATGCAACTTCTGTCATAATTTTTCTTTATCTTGAGTTTTTAGTTCCAGACTAAATATTCTGGTCTTAATCCTTACAAAACTACAGATGCTTTAATTGTCTGTATAGCAGAAAATGAAAAGTAGCAAGAAAACCATCTAAATATGCACTTTAAGACTATCCTTTACCCCTACCTAAATGTCACCTTGGTCTCATGTTCACACCAGTGTCAAGGTTAGAAGTCAAAAGCAAAAGAATCCCTAGTGTGTGCTCTGGTCCTCTAAGGTCCTGTCCAGTACAGGTATTTTTAAAACAAATCTGACTTGTGAAGACAACTTTACTGGTGAAAAAGGTATCATTTAGGAGAGCTTATTACCATCAGAGTGGTAATTCAGAGGCCTTCCAGACTGGCTTTTCTGGTTCTTAAGAAAAATTCTTTTTTGATTTACCTTTTCTTGTAAACCAGTAATATTAAATCCATTTGGAAAGATAGATTTAGGCTGTTATTCACAACAGTAAAGATGGAGCAAACAGTTTGAAAGGGTATTGCAAAATTGAAATTGGTAGAAAATAATCAATGGAAGAAATTTAGAAAAATAAGCATGTTTCAGGCTTCAAATGTATAGTTTCACAATTGTTTATATACATACAAATATATGTAGTTAACACAACCTCTCCTTTGGGAAGTGTTTTTTCTTAGGATTCACTACTTCTAAGAGAAAAATCCATAATGTCACAATCTAACACTCAAGTGCTGCTTGAATTAACAAAGTCATAGCAGAATCTGAACAAATTGTTTCCTAGTAAACAACAAATAGAAATCTGTGCAATTATTTGGTTAAGCTTCTAATCTATTTACAAATTTTTATCACTAACTGGTTACAGATTAGGTAATTCTGGAGAGTGTCTTTATAGCAAAGTTATCTTCCCAATATAAATTCTCCCTATTCTTAAAATCAAAGGCAGTTCTACAGACAAACTACTGTCTTTCATACCCACAGTCCTGACAATCAAAAAATCCTCAGGTGTTACAATATCATCATCCACGAGATTCCCAGTGAACCACTGATTAACATCCCCTTTACTTTCAAGACAGCTAATTTATGTATACTTTTGGTAAGTTTCTGTCTGACTGTATTGGTTTTGTCTGGAAAAGAGTTCATTTTCTTCATAGCAGCTTGTATGGTGACATGTCTTGGATTTTTGACCAAAATAATATTAATAACACAAGGATGTTTTAATTATTGCTGAGCAGTACTTACACGGCATCAAGGCCTTTTCTGCTTCTCATGATGCCCAGCCGGTAAGTAGGCTGGGAGTGGGCAAGAAGTTTGGAGGGGTCACATCTGGGACAGCTGACCCATACCATATGGCATCATCCTCTGCAATATAAGCTGCAGGGAAAAAGGAGGAAGGAGGGATGTTTGGAGTCTTGGTGTCTGTTCTCCAAAGTAACTGTTACATGTGATGGAAGCCCTGCTTTCCTGAAAATGACTAACCTTCTGTCTGCCAGTGAGTAGTGAGTGAATTCCTTATTTTGCCTTGCTTGCATATGCAGCTTTTGCTTTACCTAATAAACTGTCTTTATCTTAACCTATGAGTTTTCTCATGCTTACCCTCCCAATTTACTCTGCCCACCCCACTGGGGAGTAGTGAATGAGCAGCTGTGAGGGGCTTAGCTGCCTACCAGGTTGAAAACACAATACTGGGGTTAACAGTGTGTCAAACGTCAGTACTGTATTGATAAGACCATTTGATTACTCTTTTTCCAATACAGTCAAAGATACTTCAGTCCTAAAAAATGGATGCATGATAAATTGTATCATTGTAGAGCTAGTTAAAAACAATAAAAAAATCTGTGTGTCAAGTCAGTGATTTCCACCACTTCTTCCACATTTAACAACACAGTTCCTAATGTTGAGGCCTTTATTTCTTGAAACTCAGCATCTTTTCCTTTACTATTTTCAACACAAATACCAAAACAAAAACTCATTCTATGCAAGAACATGAAAAATATTTTGAGAAGTGTATTTTGCATTACTTAAGGATAATAGTTAAAAATCAAGAGATCTTTGAGTAGTGTAGATTCTAATGTAGTCATGAACTGGAAAAATATTCCAATGCAAGCAAAAATACATCTATGACTGATTAGTTTTTCTCAGCACCTTTCTGGTAACTGTCAGCTGGTAATCCAGATATCAGTAGAAAGGAAAGTATCCATCCTATTCCCTCATTAGACTTAGCAGAACTAGAAAAGCTTTCAAACGTGTATGCAAATTTAGATGAACTCATTTTCATCTAGATATTCCCCAAACCCCTGCCAAAGCTCACACACAATTCTAAGATTTCAGCTTTTTGTGACAGATTTCAAAAATAAAGTATCTATGGCCATATGAAGTCTCTTGCTATTGTCACTATCACAACAACATAACTGTATACTTGAACAATCTGAAATTTAACTTAAATATCAAATTAAGATGGCACAAAAAACCAAGTGTCTGACAACTCTGAAAGAAACTTTAGCAGGAGAGATCTTAGACTAAGAAAGTTGTCATCATATTTATTCACACAAAAGTTTATTTTATTTTTTTACTGCTGAATGACAACTGTTATTTTCTATGGTGTTCATTTAAGGTCTTAGAAAAACTTTTGAATTTCACATTTTCTGCGGAAATCGTAGTGAACACATTTCACAGGATTTCAAAAAAACCCTGAGGATAAACATTGTCCTTTGGTTGATTAGTGAATCTTCCAAATCTATTAGTCATCTAATTAATGGGTTCAAGTGGCATGGATCAGAGCTTTCTACTTTTAGCCCACAATGCTAGAATTTCTGCTAAACCTGCTTATTTTTCCTTCTTATAGAAGAGAGCTTTGATTAACCTCAAAAGAATCAGCTGTCATTACTTTTTAGCTCTTCAAGAGATCAAGCTTATTTCAAATAAAGCTGACATCAGTGATTTTAGTACAGAGAATTTACTGCATTTTAGAAAATAGTAACTGTAGATTTTAGAATCACTTTATAGAAATTAATAACCTATGGTTTTCTTCGGATCACAATAGCCCTTTATAGCTATAGGTCATCTACCATACTGCAATAAGTGGTCAATATGAAATCTATTCTGTGTCATTGTCCCAATCCAATGTTGGTGGAGGTTTCGATATGATCCCAAGAGTGAGATTAAGACACAAACGATGTCAAATGCCTTACACTCCAAAGCGTTTCTTATTATTAAAAAGGGAAGAGGCGTAGCAATAGGACAGAATGGAAGGAAAAGGCAGAAATAAAGTAAGGATGTAGGATAGGACTGCAAGAATAGTCACCACCATGGATCCAGAAGTGTCCCCTTGGTCCTCAGTCTTCAGTTCTTCGGTGGTGGGTGCACACGGATCACGCCGCAGTGGTAGATGCACAAAGAGCAAGATTTTCTGCTGCCTTTTAAAGTTTATCGTACCATCTGATCAGCATATCTGCTCACCTTTAGTTTCTTTTTCTCTGGTCCAACAGGTTTTGTTGCATCTGGCTGCAGGGCAGGACTGTTTGCCTCTTGTCAGTTCATCAGCAATGCATGCATGGGGTCTGGCCTACACAATGGATCCACAAACGGCTCCAGGATGGGGCCAGCTCAGCACACCTCTGCCCCTGTGAGGCTTGTCCGAAGAGTCCGGACAAGGCAACCACAAGGAAGTGGCGGGGTGCATCATTCAATACACTCCCGCTGCTCTGGGCAGCAGCCCCCAGACCAGTTCACTGGCCGCAGCAGCTTCTCTTGGAGGTTTGCACAGACACAGCAAGCTTTGAGACAGACATAGGACATTTCAGTCTCTCACAGTGAATAAATCTGCAAAATTAGTGATATAAATCCACATGGTTTTCGTGTTTTGTATAAATCCTTAAAATGTACTATAGGGATTGACCCACAGAAACAAACTCTACAGCTCAGAGAGAGTTATAAAGCAGGTATGTTTATTATGGCAGGGGTGCAAGGGGATTTCTCCACAAAGCTTGTACACCGTCTCTGGCAAGTAACCAAATATTTATTACACCAAAGCATATATATTCATTAGGAAAGGCCAGGTTATTACAATTAGTTCGGGGGATAGGAGTGATTATTATAATTAATTATTGGAACTCATTTGCATAGTCTGAGCATGTGTAGTAGAAATAGGGTGAGGGTCCTGTACATGATCTTCACGGTGTCCACTCTTTCCAGGGAATGCGCTGTGAAGCAAATTCCAGGTGTCTTCCTAAATCAGCGAGATCATCCTCCCTAGATGGTATCTCTGTGTCCTTTTGTTTAAGTTTGCCTAAGTGCCCATTGAGGGCTTTGAGTCTGTCATCAGTGAGTTATCCTTTTAATTCATACTCCAAAGCTACCTGCTACTTTATTAGCATAGCCAATCCCCAAACTATTTGGACAAGCAGGATTCTTAGGCAACATTCAGAAATCATCATATGTTGTTATAAGTAAATAATTTGCAAGGAAAGTGGACAATTCTCTGTATCAGGATATATCAAACCTAATAGAAACTGATTTATTTTAGCTGAGAATCTGAACCTAGAAAAAAAATCTTTTTGGATTATTTGCTTGTCCATCTTTTAATTGATATTGTCTAATAATCTGTCCCTTTTAATTAATGTAGTCATAAACTCTTATGCAGGCCCACATATATTACCAGCATTTGGTTGAAATATAACAATTTAGCCATCAGCTCGCACTACTCTCTAGGAATAACTTGTTCCTCTCAGTGTTTACTACTGTGCTACAACATTTATCATTAAAGATTTTATATCATATACAGCTCACTTGGAAAACTTTTAACCGTTGGGGGTGCAATGAAACACAGTCTCACAGAAGTGATCACAACTAATGATACCTATCCATGAATAGATTAGTTGCCAATATATCAAATATACAGCTGTTTAAATACTTTTAATATAGGCTTTTTTTTAAAAAAGATAATATTTGGAATTATACAGAGAAATGATTACTTGTTTTGAGACTTATCTACTTATAGCAAACTGCTTAGCAACTTATTTACTTACTTACAGCAAGTTATGGTATTACTTATAGTATTTCAATGAATACCGCTTAGAAATAATTTCTGTAACTGAATCAAACAAATCAAACAAATCTAACAAATCTAACAAGCTTCCACAGGCAAGATCTATCTTCTGTAAAATTGTGTTGACTACTTCATGTCAGTTGAAATTTTATTATAATTTTTTTGTGAAATTCTTAATTAAAAACTTGTTGGTTAATGAACATTCTTCCTGATGTTCACTCACCAACAGAATTTCAAGATTTACAAAAATAATCTCTTCCACTTTTAAAACTTTCCTCTGTTAAATAAATACTACTAATAAACATTGATAAAGTTCCTCAACTGTTACTTTAAAAAAAATCTGAGTATGAGGTATCTCAGCCAGTTGTTGTCAATTTGATTTTACTACTTGTGATTGCAGACGTTGACCTTTCAATCCAAGACGCTTCACGGATGATAAATTTGAAAGATCCAAGATTGGACCAAACCAGTTAATCAACATAAAACTAGAGAGAATTATAAATGACATAGAAAGCACATCCTTTTCAGAAGACTGAGATGCATATGTTTGGAGGATACTCAGCTATTTGAGGTAAGTATCAAATACACATTTTGTGTTCTCACTCCTACACTTCTGGCCACCATCTGAGACAAGAAAACTGACTAAAAGAGATCTCTTTTAGACATAACATAGACAATGTAATTCAACTGTGATGATACACTACAAAAAAAAAAGAGCAGAAATCTCAGCTGAGATTTTCTTCTTTTCTTATATTACTTTTAGTTTTATCATTTATAGCCAGCATCAGATACAGTCTGGACTATGTTCTTTTCATAGAATCACAGAATCATTCAGGTTGGAAAAGACCTTTGAGATCATCAAGTCCAACCATCAGCCCTACTCTACAAAGTTCTCCCCTACGCCATATCTCCCAGCATCTCATCTAAACCACCCTTAAACACATCCCGGAATGGGGAATCCACCACCTCGCTGGGCAGCCTATTCCACTGACCACTCTTCCTTGCAAAATTTTTTCCCAATGTCCAGTCTAGACCTCCCCTGTTGCAGTTTAAAGAGACTACACCATGTTCTGTCACTAATCACCTGTGAGAAGAGAGCTCAACCAACCAACCTCTCTACAATGTCCTTTCAGGTAGCTGTAGAGAGTGATGAGGTCTCCCCTCAGCCTTCTCCTCCTCAAACTAAACAGTCCCAGCTCCTTCAATCGCTCCTCACAGGATTTATTCTCCAGGCCCTTAACCAGCTTCGTTGCCCTCCTCTGCACTTGCTCCAGCACCTCGAGATCTCTCTCGTTTTGAGGTGCCCAAAACTGGACACAACACTCCAGGTGTGGCCTCACCAGTGCAGAGCACAGGGGGACTGTCACCTCCCCACTTCTGCTGCTCACGCTATTTCTGACACAAGCCAGGATGCCGTTGGCTTTCTTGGCCACCTGGGCACACTGCTGGCTCATGTTCAGCTGTTTGTCCATGAGAACCCCCAGATTCTTCTCTCCCAGACAGCTCCAGCCACACCTCCCCAAGCCTGTAGCCATGCAGGGGGCTGTTGTGGCCCAAGTGCAGGACCAGGCACTTGGCCTTGTTGAAGCTCATCCCGTTGACGTTGGCCCACAGATCCAATCTATCCAAGTCTCTCTGCAGAGCCTCCCTATCCTCATGCAGATCGACACTCCCACTTAACTTGGTGTCATCTGTGAACTTACTGTTGATACACTCTATGTCCTTATCAAGATCATCAATACAGATGTTGAACAGAAATGGTCCCAACAACGAGCCCTGAGGAACACCACTCGTGACCGGCCTCCAGCTGGATTTAACTCCACTGACCACCAGTCTCTGGGATTGTCCATCCAGCCAGTGCTTGACCCAGCAGACTGTTCACTCATCCAGGCCATGAGCAGCTAGTTTTTCTGTGAGAATTCTATGGGGAACTGTGTTGAATGCTTTCTGAAAATCCAGATAGACAATATCCACAGCTTTTCCCTCATCCAAAAGTTGGGTCATTTTGCCACAGAAGGAGATCAGGTTTGTCAGGCAGGACCTGCCTTTCCCTGCTTGTCCATTATATGACTTGTAAGGGCACTCGAGATGACCTGCTCCATGACCTTCCCTGGCACTGAGGTCAGACTGACAGGTCTATAGTTCCCTGGATCCTCCTTTCTGCCTCTCTTGTAGATGGGTGTCACATTTGCCACCCTTTAGTCCAATGGAACCTCCCCAGTCAGCCATGACTTCAGGTAAATCACAGACAGCAGCTTCGCGAGCACATCTGCCAACTCTTTCAGAACACTTGGGTGTCACAAGACTTGTGTGCATCCAAGCGGTGTAACAGGTCTCTGACCACTTCAACTGTGCTGACCTCAGTCTGCTTCCCCTCCCCATCTCCCAGCTCCTGAGGCTGGGTGTGCAGGGAACAGCCAGTTCCACTGCTAGAGACTGAGTCAAAGTAGGCGTTGAGCACCTCAGCCTTTTCCTCATCCTTTATTACCATGTTTCCCTCTGCATCCAGTAAAGGACGGAGATTTTCCCTAAAGGTCCTTTTGTTGTTAATGAATTTATAGAAACATTTTTTGTTATCCTTAAACAACTGTAGCCAAGTTAAACTCTGGCTGTGCTTTGGCTGTCCTGATGTTCTCCCTGCATAACTTCACTACACCTTTATAGTCTTCATGAAAGACCTGCCCCCTCTTCCACAGGTCATAGATTCTCCTTTTGTTCTTGGGATCCAGCCAAAGGTCCCTGTTTAGCCAGGCCGTCTCTTTCCCCACCTTCTTGTCCTCCGGCACACGGGAACAGCCTGCTCCTGTGCCTTTAAGACCTCTCCTGAAGTATGTCCAGCCTTCCCGGGCTCCCATATCCTTCAGGGCAGCCTCCCAAGGGATTTTGTCAATCAGTCTTCTGAACAGGTCAGAGTTTGCTCTCTGGAAGTCCAAGGTGGCAGCTTTACTAAGACCTCTCTTTGTTTCTCCAAGGATGGAAAACTCAACCATCTCACCATCACTGCACCCTGGACGGCCTCCAACCTTTACCTCCCCCACAAGCTCTTCCCTGTTCACAAGCAGCAGGTCCAGGAGGCACCTTCCCTGCTCGGCTCACTCACCAGCTGTGTGAGGAAGTTATCCTCCACACACTCCAGGAATCTCCTGGACTGTTCCCTCTCTGCTGTGCTTGATCCCAGCAGATACCCAGGAGATTAAAGTCCCACACAAGAACAAGAGCAAGTGACTGCGAGATTTCTCCCACCTGTTTACAGAAAGCTTCATCCACCTCACTGCTTTGGCTGGGGGGGTCTATAGCAGACTCCACAGCAAGATCCACTTTATTGTCCCTTAACCTACTCCACACACTCTCAACCCCGTTATCACAGCACTTGATTTCTGAGCTCTCATAGCATTCTCTAACACACAGGGCCACTCCACTGCCTCTCCTTCCCTGTCTGTCCCTCCTGAAGAGCTTGTAGCCATCGATTACAGCACTCCAGTCGTGACGCATCCCACCACGTTTCTGTGATAGCTACTATGTCATAGTTCTCATGCTGCATCATGGCCTCAAGCTCCCACTGTTTGTTGCTCATACTGTGTGCATTGGTATAGATGCACTTGAGATGAGCTAATGAATCCAACACCTTTTTGTGAGTGTGGGCCCCATTTTCTACCAGACCCTTCTGATGTGCTTCCATGGTTCCTAAACATCTTTCCCTCTCTCAAATGAAGTGGCAGAGAGAGGGAGAGCCCTCACCAGTCCACCATCCTTCAAGACTTGGGACGCTTCCCTTGAACTTGTTCCTAACAGGCCCACTTATCTCCCCATCCCCCCTCATATCTAGTTTAAAGCCCTGTCAATAAGCCCAGCTAACTCCTGCCCCAGAATCCTTTTCCCCCCTGGGACAGCTGCATCCCACCTGTCTCATTTGTTGCCAGCAGACCAGGTGCCTAATAAACTTCGCCATGGTCAAAGAACCCAAAATTCTGATGGTGGCACCAGTCTCTGAGCCACATGTTAATCAGACTTGTTTTCCACCCTCTGCAGTGTTTTTCCCTTCCACTTGAGGGTTTGATGAAAGCACCACTGTCACATCCCGCTCAGACGAGGGGGACAAGTAACTCGGATTCGCAAATCCCCAATTGGAGCGGACAAGTCTCCAAGTTCAAGCATTTATTAACTACCTACAATGTACTAATTGGACACATGATAATTGGCTAAGTACAGAGCAAGTTATGGCAACCAATATAATATGCTTTGCATTTCTTAATAGAAAAAGGAAAAGAGGGAGATAGATACAGATCACCAGTCTGGGTTCCTGTGCTGATCCCACTGGTGAGGGTTCCAGGATATGGCTGTCTTCTTCACTGGCATCCGTCTGCTTCACTTCACTGCTCTCTCCAGATGGTTGGGGAGGCAGGGAGAGGGGCAGAGAGAGAGAGAGTCCTTTCTTCCCCCCTTTGATTTATACCCACTTTCCTTGGGTCCGTCCTCTAGGTCGACCCACAGACCTATGTATCCCATGTACGGGGAGGGGTAAGGTGTTTCATGGGATGATGGAATTAGCATGATCATGACAGCCCTCGTTAGCATATTGAGGGGTGTCAACTTTAATATGCATTTCGTGGATAATGAAGCAAAGTTCATTCACTGGACACATGGCCCTTGAAATTTGCCCAGGTGCCCCAGGGCAGAGCCGTCCTGTCTCCACAGGGCTCTCTCCCCCAGCTGCATCGGGCAGCGTTATCAGCTTCAGCCTCTGCAGCATGCACCCTGTGACTCAGAGTTTTGTCTTGTGTTTGAGGCATTTCTTCAATCAGCCTCAACTTTTGCTTTCCCAGGCTGTTTGTCTTAGTTTCTCACAGGCCTGGTTTCTCGTCTCTCACAACCACCTGAGCTCCCAAGCCCTCAGATAGCCACCCCAGTGCCTTGAAGTCCTTTTTAGTAACTTAAGATTTCTCTCTACCACCTCATTGTTATCTGCCTGGATAAACAACAAAGGGTAGTAAACAGAGGGCTGCACCAGAGCAGTGACCTTACTTTTAATTTCTCTAATCCAAGTCCCAGGGAGGCAGCAGACATATCTATGGTATGGATCTGATCAACATATGGGCCCCTCCGTACCCCTCAGAACAGAGTCACCTACTACATTTACCCTTCTTTCCTTTTCTTGCTTCTAATACTATTATAAAAGAACTACTATTTTTTAATGCCATTTGCCTTATTACTTTAATAAATATCTCTTCAGCTGTTAATATGCATGGGCGTATATATTCATACACACACCTTTATATCTTCCTTGTCCTCACTTCTCTACCTTCTAACGGCAATATTTTTACAACTTCTTTCCAATTTTCTTTTGTTCTGTTTTACAATTTGCCTGTGGAATTATGACTTTTCAGATGTCCAGTAGGTATCCTGAGAGATTTCTCAGTAATCTAATTTTCTTCCCAGTAGTCTATTTTTATCAGACCACATTACTGTTTCATTGCTTTAATCTTAAAAGAAAGACTGGCAAACCTGTTTAAGTAAAAGTAGGAAAAGGCACACTGAGCATATGCTATTTCATATATAGTTTTCATTACAATTGCTGGAATCTTTATGTAGTTATATATAGTTTTATTCTGAATCGTTCTGTAACTGAACAATTGCATAATGACTAAACCTAAAAATTTAATGTATACAATACATAATAGGTTGGAGAGTTATCTTTCTGGAAATTCACATTTCAGTTCAGATTTAAGCATTTTCTTAATATCTTTTATCCTCAATACCCAACAAATTCTTCATGCAATCAAGTTGCAAAATAATACTGGCTTTATATTTAAAGGCCTTAAATATTCATTAAAAAGACTTTTTCAAGTTTAGGCATTTATCTCATACTTTGTGAATCTATGTTGTAGTTTTGATTCACTGTGCAAGGCGTTGCTTTGATTTTTCAGTAAAGATCTCAGGAAGAGTATAAGATATATCACATGTCACATCTGCAAATGTTGCAAGATTTTCCTTTGAAAAATAAACTTTTCCAGTGAATCAGGGACCAGAACCACAAGACTGTTTCAAGATTCTGGTGCATACATTAGAAGGAACAATTGTCTTCACACTGCAGCTAATAATACCAACACTGAGAATGCTTTGTTTATTTCCAAAGAGTTAATAAGCAAAAGTTAAACAAGCAGCATAAGTTGTTAACTTTCAATTTCTGCCATGAAAAAAGTACATTTCCTCAAGTTATATTCATTTCAACTGCAGTCAGAAGTAACATTTTCCATGTGTACATGCATTTACACTTCAAAGTCTTCATTTCACTTATCTCTGCACAGTTTATGAACAACATCATGTCTACAACATTTGTTGGAACATTGGTATATCAGTTATGTATAACCCGTACAGACAGAGGCAAAAAGATGCCATCAAAACTCATTGAAATGTCTATGTAGAACTGTGATCTTTCATTTTAATTAACTATAGGATTTAAGCACATTATGTTTCCATCTCAAAAGGAAAATAAACTCAAGGTTGTGTGCCTTCTCATTGCTGGATAGAAGAGTTGACAAAGTTTGTTTTAGACAATATATATAGAAAGAAAACTGTCCAAGGGACAAAGAAAGATATGAAGCAGGAAGCAGGGAGTAGAGCTTCAGCAATGCCTCAGCAAAACAACTACATGGCCTTGGAAAAATCCATGAGTGAGTTTTGGCTTAGTAGCACTATCTGAAGAAACAGTGTGGCTGAGAATAGGCAAATAGTCTTCAGCTGTATGATCCTTCTGCTCATTAATATATGTGTCCTTGGCAAGATAAAAATTGTATCACTATATCCAGTCTGTCACCACTTTCTGATCTCAGTTAGAATAATTTACAATCCCCTCATTTCAGCTTGTGACTTGGATGAATCTATTCAAAAGGAAAAAAAAAAATATCGAGACACTCCTGTAACTGTTTCAGATCACAAAATACAAAATGATACTGTCAAGCATTTCTGTTCCGTTTATCCTTTCAGCTTCCTGTGGCAACATAATCATATAAGAAAATGTTCTTTCTCTATTCTCCATTTTAAACTCATGACATGATCATAGCACTTTTTAATTTATCTTTTCCTTTCGTTCTGCTTCAAATGTACATCCGAACATTTCACTAGGGGTGTTTTTTTACTGCAGTTTCCCGTTCACCTTCTCTGTATCATCCATTATTGTAGAAGCTTTATCAGGTGACAGTTGTGTTACCATTGCAAAGAACTCTGTTGTGTTGAGCCTGTTTATATGGAAAGTGTTCCATCTCTCTCATTATTACTGTCATCCTTCTTCTAGCATTTTCTAGTTCTATTAGAGTCTTTTTAACCAAAAATTCATGTAGTAGTCAAGGTGTGGATGCATCACGTTTATAAACAGTGCTGTAATAAAGTTAATCAACTGCAGTAAAAAAGGATGGAAGTAAGCTTTTTGTACTTAAATATGTATGACATATTTGAAAAGAACAGATGAGTGCAGCATGATGAGGTTCTAAATTATTTTTAACACACAGAGAAAATGTGGCTTCAAAAGAAACAGACAAAACAAGTGAGCAGCATTCTTGTAGTCTTTGCTTGTTTATTTACAACTGCTGCCAGGCAAACATAATTGACAAAAACTGAAAAATATTCAGAGTTTCACCTATAAATCAAATGCATGTACTTGAGTTCTCATAATTAGAGTTTGTCACCAATTTCTGACTTTTATTTTTTGCCTTCTTTTTGTCAGAAAATACAGATTTTAAAACCTTTAAAGGTCTTAAAGGAGAAATATATCCTCCCTTGGATGGAATTTCTGAACAAGACTACAAGGTGACACAGGAAAGAAACGTTTTTAGATCAGATGCTAGGACTCTCATCAACGATTCATAGTCAGACTTAACTTCCTATCTAATTAGACTCATGCTTTGTACAGGTGACCTTAGGCAGAGGTCTAGCCACACTACTTGCTGCAATACCCTGAAACCTGGAACTAGCACAGAAAACTGGTTCTTCTGACTCTATTTTACATCACACACCAAGAACATATTTACCTTTCAGGCTGACTGACAGGTCTCTACAAATTTTGGGATTTTTTTACAGATTTTATCTATTCTAGCTGCCCTTGCATCTGTGCCCTATGTCTGTCACTGGACAAGAAGTCTGTAGCGTGCCCATGCCACATACAATGAGACAGCGAAATGAATTCAGGCTATTAATAAAAGAAATATACTTGTTGGTGTCAAGGTTCACAACCACCTTGGTCTTCTCTCTAGTTAGATAAATATAGACGAAACAACTCAGATCAGAGACAGTCATTTCTCACTGCAGGGGTTTGTACTCTTGCTGATGTTTTGGCAACTCACATTTTCCTTTTGCTTGGCAAGCTTCACACTCCTATTTTGTATGATACTTCACTGGAATGGCTTCTAGACATATGGAGTTTACTTTCACAATTGTCTAAGTCTGATCCATCTAGTGGTAAATGCTGCAAATGACAATAAACATATAATTAGGTAGGTTTTCCTTTAAAAAACCAAACAATTAAAAAGAATAAGGATAAACACATCCTCTTTTTTTTTTCTTTTTTTTTTTTTTAAAAAAAAAAGTCTCTTGGTTTTGAATAGCTTGAGTCCTTCTGTGAAACATATCATTTTCCTGTATGGAATGAAATGACAATTTTCTGAAGATATGTCTGTCATGAATCCACCTGACATCTTTTAACCTGATTTATGTCAGTTACAGTAGGAAGACTGAAAGCCTGTATTATTTGCAATCAAGTGGAATACTATTTGTTTTAGAAAGACATCTTGAGCAGCTCACTAGTAATGAACACAATTCACTTGCTGACACACTGACAGAGATGCTATTCCTTTGCTTAGCTGCATGTTTCCATGATCAAAAGGTTATGTCCCAGTGGGGCACTTAGGTGAAGGTAGTCAGTATTTCCAGAAATGCAGACAGTTATTGTATAAACACTAGCAAAACCAACAACAAACCTCAAGAGGGCCAGGACATTTCTCTATGTGTTTTGCTTCCAAGCATTGCTGGGTAAAGCAATTTAAGCTTGCTTATGCTTAGTACCCTACTCTTAAAGAAAGGCATGACATTAGAGTTTCTTCAAAGAAAAAAAAAAAGGAAAAGGAAGAAAAATATCTAAGCTTGTGGTGTTTTGAGGCATTTCATCTCTCATTTGATCTACCACCTGTAGCTCTGACCTTTACTTGTTTTGATTACTCAGACCCTGTGTTCTGGCAGTCATATTCTGTCTGTTGACAAGCATTATCAGCTCCTCACCTTGTGCTGGTTGGAAAGTCTTAGAAGTCAGGAAGTTTTTACAACTTCAGTAGGCTTTTGGATGAGGAGCATAACAGAATAAAAACACTAAACCCTCTGAAAATTGCAGGTGCCTAGTACCATTCTGTGCTGAATCACTCTTATTGCTAAAAAGCTAACTCCATGCTTTAGGGTCAATAAGGAAATAAATGTTTTGCAGAGTTAGGATAGATCATTGTGATTATAAGTATGAAATAAAGTAGAAAAATCCCATGTTGAATTTATTTGGAACTTTCTCCACGAAATTCTCAGTGACTCAATGAACATCACTTGGAAAATCTACAGGAGAGTAAATCTAGAAGAATATGGATACTACAACTATTATTAAGGACATACTGATACGTCCTGCTACTGTAATTACATGTAGTTTATAAAACATACAACTACCTTAACACATATAAATCTGAAGTCTTCTAAAACATCTCTTCAGGAAAGGAAAGTGGACAGTGTTATAACAATACCCATTCCTATTTAAATTTCAAGAAAAGGTTTAACATTCCAAGTGTTATTTTGGTACTTCAGAACACTAACATTTTCAGTGATAAAAATTTGGGCTAAGACCAACTTTATAAACAGACAAATGGAATTAAGTTATCTGTGAACTGCATCTCATACTCATTTCTCTTTACCTTTTAATTTAAACCTAATTATTACTCAATAAATTTTAAGGGGAAGCAACTACATTTTTATTTATAATAAACGTAAAAAATGTATTCTAAGAACAGATACATGCACAAAATATATACACATATACATCTCTGTTTCAGATATGACATTTTCACATGACTCATAAAATATGAGGAAATCATGATTGCACTGTGGATACATATTTTAACTCTGAATCTACGCATGAAATATGTCTCTGTATAAGTGAGATATGACTTTAGACACAGTGGTAAATACATCATAGCTTTTCTGATAACAGACCTATTAGATTTTTTGTCTCTTAAAATGTCTTACTAAAAAAAAAAAAAATATCTGTAATTCTTTCTTCATGCTTAACAGGTTGTAGAACTAACTGACAACTAATGATTGCGGGTTTTGGTTTTTGGTTTTTTTTTGAGGACTGGCATCCTGTTCTAATCACATTCTTATGCCTCAGGCCATTACTGAATTACTTTGAAGACACGTTTGTCTCTTAAAATAATTTTCCTTCATTTTCCACTAAACCTTTTTAAACCCCTCAAAACTTCGGTGAAGAAGGTGAACTGATCAAGGTGTTATACTTCCAGGATTATACTAAAATTAAAAAGCTGTCTTATAAACCTTATTTGTTGAATCTTATCTCACAATTATCTTCTAAACATTCAGATGAGTTTTTCTGAAATAAATTGTATTTCTGTGTGCATCAAGAATTAAAACCTTAAAACCATCTTGGCTACTGCTGAATTAGGCAGTTGACAGAAAACAGTCTGTAACATTACATAGTGAAATGTATTGCAATGTTTAACACTGCAATGTTAAAATCTTCATCAGCTCTACTATTTACTGTCAGATTTCAAACCTTTTGTTTTACGGTAACTATGTTAGCTTTCAATGCTGTAAGAATAAAGATATTCAAAACTAGGTCAGATACTCCATTCTTATCTAATGTTCTTATAAGTAGTTAATTAGTTCAAGTACTGGACCCTCCTTTACCTGCAGTTGCTGGCCTTTTCAACTGATGCCAAACCAATTGTAGATGCAGATGTATTTTAACTAAGATATATCCATTTGTCATTCTAATTGTATTCATGTTAGATATGTTGTATGTTTATCTACTTGCTGAAGTCATTTCCATATATTGGAATTTTCCATATATTGGAATAAATACAATGTCCATTGCTGTTAGGTATTCTCACACTAGAGTCTTGAGAAGAAGCAATGCATTCTATTACATGACCTGGTCTTACTTAGGCAGAAATGACACTGGAAGCCTAGATTGAATGGTGTCTATCCTCACTGGTGATGTACATCCCACAAATATCATATATTTTGCAGAAAATTTGTATTATGAAACCAGCACTAATGAGCTCTTTTTCAAGTATCATTGTGGCTCCAAAACCAATCTTTGTTCTATGTCCTCTTAGTTTAAAGTGAGCCAGAATCACATTCGTACTCTTCAATGACTTAATTTACCGGCTATTTTCTGTCAGCCTTGAATAGACTTCAGCTATCTCTCTTTTGTGACACTAAGAAAGATTACAAAAAGAGTAGGTCTTTATAACATTTAAACTGAAATTATTATTGACTCTAATTTTGAATTTAACTTCTGTTACAACTCCAACTTTGGAAAAGTTGACATAGTTCTATGACTAAAGTAAAGTAATTCAGACATAAAACAGCATCAACAAAACAACACCACCAAGACATGGTGATTTATTTTGTGGAGAATTCAACACACTGTTAAACTTCTGGCTTGATTACTGGTAATTACATTTTTTTAAAAAATTAAATATATTTACTAGTTTCCCATTATTACTAGCTTATCTTTCTTTTTTTTTTTTTTTTTTTTTTTTATTTATGTGGCTGGAATGTTTTTACAACTGTGGAACAACTTTCAGGATGCATGGAAATTTCAGGTTATGACATTGAAAGTCCTTGTTTTCAGGTATTTTTAGGGAAAAGATTCTCCAGTGTGGGAAGGTGACTGATATGAAAAACATTCTCATCATGCTCAAAAATTTTGTCTGCAGTGTTGTCTACAAAGAATTATAAAGAAAACATGCAGTTTTCAGAAACACAGAGAAAAAAGAAAATTTCTGAAACATCCTTGATTAACTGTAACTTATCCAAGTCTGCATTAGAGCTGCTAAAGCCCTTTAGGAAGTAAATATAAAAATATAGGGTTGGGTGGTTTTTCTATGGAAGAAGGCAAAAATTTTTCACCATTTTTATTTCAGATTTTCTTTCAACCTCTATGTTTCATAAGGTACTTTAGCTAAAGTGTTACCATTGAAAATTAATTAATGGTATTTTGTGAACACACAGCTGGGTTTCTTTCAGATGTCATTCAGTTGCGTAAGTTGTTAGAAAGACCTCTTTCAGTCATGTCTTACATTCTCCATTCCTGGAGGTGTGTAGAAAGGCAGAGGTTGCAAGATGTTGCTGAAGGCTACGTTTTCTCAAACATGTCTAAGCTGCAAAAAGCTAAGTTCAATTCTTATGAGACAAGGATCATAAATTCAGCCTCTTTTTTAAAAAAAAAAAAAAACAAAAAACAAACAAAACCTAAAAAGGACAGTTTGTACAAAATTTCTTGTAACACATTTTTTAGCACATTTTTCTGTGCATTTTTTCAGGTCAGGCCATTGAATGAAACAACACCAACTTCCTCTTTTTGTGGCAAAGAATTTAAACAATCTATGTGAAAAAAACCCTATACAGATAAAAACATATGAATATAAATATTGAATATCTCATGAATATGAGATAAAAATATTATTAATATTTTGATTCAATTCTCTGACACTCCATGAAAGAGAAAAAATTAACATATCTCTTCATAAGATAAGAGAAAAATGCAGTGAAATATCCTTAGAAAAAACTTCCTGGGAAAAAGAATGGAAAATTCCACAATAGTGTTTTAGCTTATAGTCCCATTACTATGGTTTTTAAGTTAGTGATTAGTTCCCTTTGAGCCTATTCACAGTCATTCTACTGAGGGAGAGGGTTTTAAATCCATCTCTATGCATCATTGTTTGGAAAAATAACATTGTATAGCACCAAGTAGGGCTTAAGTATGTTTGCATTTTTACTCCTATTGATTTAAACTTGAAGAGTGTTTGCAGGGCTGTCATTCCAGAGTTAGACCCACACAAGAACAGGAAAAATCCAAAACAAAGTCAATAAACCCACCAAAATATGAGACTTTTTTTTTTTTTTTTAAGACTACTTTCAAGCCAATAAAGTTGGTCTTTTGACCTTACATTATGCATACAAAATTTGGTACTTAGAGAAATTCCTGCAAATCATCTGCTGGTAGTTTCTAAGTTACCTGTGTACCAGCAGTGGAAAGAGGTTGTGTACTGCAGTGTATCTCTAATACAGTCTTTGTTCTGGACATCAAGGTATCAACTATCTCACATGAACTCCCAGGTTTTAGCTTTCTCACAGAGTTAGGAGTTTTTACCAGTATTTTGCTCTATAAAGAGATGAAACTACAAGAACTGTGGCCTTTGTGATTTAATAGTTCACTTTTAAAGTACTCCTGTATACTGTGTTGATCTGAGATTTTCTCCTCTCACTTCACTTCTGTTAGTCTCTCCTTATTACACACCCTCCCTCATAGACTAAAGGGAATGCCGGATAAATAAATGTATCTTCTATCCTCAGGAGCTGCACTTTGCATAAAATAATTAAAAGTTAATTAGAAGAAGAAAAAGAACATGCATGAGCATGACTTTTCCAACAGTTATGGCTTTGATTTGGGAGAAGTAGTACCCATCTCTGTGCCGACATACTTAAGATAAAATGCCTCAGTGTTCTTTAGAACAAGGATTTGAATAGAGATCTCTGCTTTATAGCTTACATTATTAGTCGTAAAATGAATTGTGTTTGCTTATTTTTCTTTTCTGAATACTCAACATTTATATGGTTAAAAGCATGGTAAAGCATCAAATTTAACTATGTTTGACATAAATATGCTTATGGATAAAATATTAAAAAAGTAATTAAATTAAAACATGACATTGCCCAAGTGGATGTCCCTGATTTATTTTTCAGCAAAGACAAAAGGCAAAACCTGAGCTTAACTGTGATTTTTTTTTTTTTTTTCCAGTTACATTTACACAGGCAGACCTTTAAGTAATGAAGATCTAACTCAGAACTCAGGATTTTAAAAGTTGTTATATACGTTAATATTCCACTGAACTTAACTTTCTCCATCTATCTTCCAAATAAATTGCTGACAGATTTACTTAAATGGGAAACACAAATTATTTCTAAATAGACTCTTGGGGAAAAATGAATAAACTTCCAGATTACTGCAGAATAGGTAGTCAAATGATACATATAGTCCTACTGCAAGCACCTTATTTTCTTCCTGTGCTGGGTCTGACTGGGAGAAAGAAAGGAGAAAAGAGAGATGTCCTTACACTTTGATTGTTTGATGCTTGCTTCTCACTATTCAATATGGTGTCCTTTACTTTTCCAGCATCAGCACAGGTCTTGTGGAGACTGATTTCTTACACAATAATTATCCTTGAAGACTTGGTCATGACAGCAGGGAGTATTCATGATGTATGCCTATGGACTTCTTTGGCATGCCTCCAAGGGGAAACTTAGAGAGTAACTTCAATCCAAGATAATTTATGTTAACCATTCTATTAGGAAGCACACTTTCTTCCTCTCTTCCCTTATCAGAAGTGAAGTCTTAAGTATAGCTTTAAGAATCTTACTATATATATTTAGTCCAACACTCTTAATGTGTAATTAGACTTAGTTCCTGCACAGTATAGCTCTCTTTGGGTACAGGTGCCTTAAGAATTCCAGTTATGCACTACTGGCAGGCAGAATAAGAGTTAGTTGTCAGTTGATTAAGTCCTGGAAGCTAAAAAAACCTGCAAAGGATAAAGGATCAATGTCAGAAATATATTTAAAAGTAGATAAATTAAGAGGGATAAATGCAGTAATAATTACAAAAGAGGGCCTCCAAATGTACTGATGATCAGTTTGAAAGTTAGTTTTCCAACTGTATATAAGGGTTCTTTATTCTAGTCCAGGGCAATATTAGAAAGCCTGTTTCCTTTCACACCTTGCTCATCATTCACAGATGGGCATTCTTTTGTCATATGACTGTTTCCAAGGACATTATGGGTATTCAGCAAAGCCCTTGATTTAATTAGCATTTCCTTTGATTCATCTGGGTCATGGATTAAAGCCCTAGTCAACTATCTGTATGCTATAGCAGTCTATGGACTAAAGTCTGGAGAAAATCTACTATGCATGTGTAATCTTGACATCAGCTATACAAGGAAAAATATCTTTCAGTCAAGTAGTATTTATATGCCGAGATAATGAACTGACAAATTAATTCATATCTCTAAGACATAAGATAATCAAAATTATCACTCTAAATCTTAATCATATTTGTAAAAAAAAAAAAAAAAAAGGCAAGCTAAAAATCAAAGGGTAACCAGCCCATTTTGCCTACTGCAAGCCAGGCCCAAATATAGTGAGTAAAGCTATAATGAGGAATATATAAAATATCTGAGTATATACACTACCTGTGTAGTTAGCTGGTGAGTGAAATACATGGATGTAATATATATAATATACATAGTTAATCATGTATGTAATTAAGCAGATATTTATCTAACTTGTCCATAAAGCGCTCTACTAATGATGACAACAGAAACCTTCTACTGTCCATTTTGTCCAAGAAAAGGAAATGTGAGTCATGCTTTACAAAGGAAAAGGATAGTCCCGTTTAGAAACAACATACAAATACACATTATTCCTTTGTTGTGTAGACCATTGGATAATTTGTCTGTAACTTCATGGCTGTATCTTTAAGGACATTTTAGCTTCTTTTAAATATTTTTTTTCCTTTAGATTTGTGCCTTAGAGATGTCACTTGCCATTTTCACATTTGTTGCTTTCCTGAATGTCGTGGTTCCTGATCCTCTTGTTCCTGAGTATCAAAACTTTTGACATATCGCACCCTTGACTTCATTTCCTTTTTAATTGGTAGTTTTAGCCATTTCCTCCTGGACAGATTTGATTCTGACTACAATTAAACCAAGAAAAGCACCCGCTTAAGTTGATATATCCACTTTTGGGGTGTCATAGAAAAGTGATTTAGATTACTTAGTCACCGTCAAAGGTATTAGGCAAAGTGATTTTTAACGTGAATCTGTAAAAGTACAACTTGACAAAGTTTGATAGTAAATGTAATAGTTGTTTAACAAGATCTGATTGCAAATTTCCCTTAATATTTACTGCATGAAGAACAAGGCCAGACAGCCTGTCAGAGAGACACTCCTATTGAGTCACAAGGTTCAGAATGTTGTTTTCTAAACTCCTTGTTTTCTAAACTCCTTCTCAGAGGGGAATCTAGGTGCAGCTGGATCCACTCCTAGTCCCAGACTTGGTCAACAGTTAATGACTAATGGAAAGGTGCAAAGGGTAAGGAAAATCTTCCCGTTGAGTTACTACACCAACTAATGTCATGGAGGCTCACAAAATTAACTTAGGTAGGTTATAAATTGAAAGGAAATTTGTTCTAATCAAAAATTATTTAATACTCTGACATTAGTAAACCACAGGTTTAGGATGCCAGAGGGATTGATGACTGCACAATTTTAGAATTCTTAAGCTTTAGAAATGATGACCCAAAATGCAGAAATCTCTCACCTAAAAGATGAGGGTTCTCATCTGTCCCTGATCCAATGTCAGGAGATGATTAAATATGATCCCAAGAGTGAGATTAAGAAAAAAACAAAGTCAAATGCTGTATACCCAACACAGTTTTTTATTATTAAAAAGTGAAGAGGTGTAACAATAGAAACAAAGAAAATGGAAGGAAAAGACAGAAATCAAGCCAGCATCTGAAACAGAGTCACAGGAATAGTCACTGTCATGGATCCAGAAGCATCCTGTTGGTCCTCAGTCTTCAGTTCTTCAGTGGTGGATGCACATGCAGCAAAGCTTTCTGTTGCCTTTTAAGTTCATCATATCCACTGATTAGCATAGCTAGCCACCTTTAGTTGTTTTTTCAGTGGTCCCACAGGTTTTTGCTGCATCTGGCTTCTGGGGCAGAAATGCTCCCCTCTTATCAGTTCATTATCAATGCATGCACGGTGTCTGGTGTACACTATAGAGCCACAAATAGCTACACTGGTGATGGAGCCACTGGTAAGTATTTGGTTTCGCTTAGTCCACGTCTTCCCCTTTGAGGCTTATCTAAGGAGTTTGACAATGAAACTGCAAGGGAGTGAGGGGTGCATCCTTTCATACACTCCTTCTCCCTTGGGTGAAATTCCTTAATCCATCTTAATCAGTATTGCTGCTTACTCTTGGTCCAGAAGGATCTGAAAATGAACAGATAGTGAGAAAAGCAAGCAAAATCATGGCTTAAGTGTGGATAAAAGGCAGAGCTTTCAGAATTGGACATTGCTGGGCAAACAAGTATCAAAATCTTTGAGTATAAAAACTGCCTTTTTATTTTCATTTCTACTTTACTCACAGATTTCTCTATGTTTTTCTTTTCCGAACAAAGAAGGATTTCACTGAAGACTACAGCTGATTCATGAAAACAATGTTTCTCTCCTAAGGTGAACAAGACCATAATGTGCCAAATATCAGGTTATTACAGGATCCACAGCACTTTTTTTTTTTTCTTTATTTTATGTATTGCAGTTCTTACTAGATGATGTGGAACCTTTTAGTTTGGCTATTGCTTTTTTGGTTTGTTGTTTGTTTTTTGGTTTTTTTTTTTTCTGCTTTTGGATTGAGACTTTTTTTAACTTTTTCACTGGCTACAGAAAATTGACCAGAGAATCAGAGCCAGAGTCTGCAACCAAGTACAAGATCTAGATTCACCAGTTCACAGATAGTGCTCTACTTACAGAAGGATCTAATCTTTGAGATCAATACTATCTGTTGAAATGCAGGAAACTTATTGCTAAGGCAAATATTTTCTACTATAGCTAAACATTCAGAAAGTTTTTTTTAATTCACCGTTACCCAGATATAGTATCCAAACATCTGATAATACTTTCTGCCAATGAGGAAACAGTTTGTGGTGGGTTTTTCTTGTTTTTTTGATTTTTTGTTTTGTTTTGTTTTGTTTTAAATTTGCTTTCAGTCAGGCATTGTTGCTGGAACTCTACAGTATGTTAATAAAACAGTTTGGTTCCCAGTAAATAGAAAATCTGTGTCACAACTAAGGAAGGAATATTTGCCTGCTGATAGAAAGCAGAAAGAAACAGCAGACACTTTGGTTTTGTCACGTGCCCAATAATAAGATTCCTGCTGTCAGATGAGTTCCTAGTTGACAGGTGCCTAAATAACAAGAACAAACAAAACATCTCTCATAAACAACACCTTCAGAGTCAACATGTACCTAAAAGGACAAGAACTACCAATGAACCAGAGTTGTCAGAGACTAAATTCCATCTTACTGTAGCACAAGGAAACTTGCACTGACTTTTCTTATGCTGTGCTACTCCTGAAAATAAATTGGGGGTGGGGTGGGTGTGAAGAGGTGGGTTGTTTTTTTTTTTTTGTTTTTTTTTTTGTTTTTGTTTTTGTTTTGTTATCTATCTCTTCTAATTCTTCTCTAGGGGAATTGAAATAACTTTTAAATCTCTGAGTTTTGAGATTTGATACAAAACAGTGTTTAAAGCTATTTTTTTGTAACTAATAGCAGTCACTGCAGCAAAAAATTCAAAATATTATAGTACTGCAAAATATAGTGGAGCAATACATTTTACATAAGTGTGTTGGTTTAAGCCCTGCCGGGACCAGAGACCACGTTGCCGTTGCCCCTCCCCCACCCTCAGCCCATCGGGCTGGCAGTGAGGCACAAACCCTGGGTTAAAATAAGAAGAAATTTAATACAACAGTGTGATAAAACAATCTGAACAACAACAGTAGCAATGATGACAACAATAAACAGCAATAACAGTGAACAAGACAAAAGATATACAGAGAAATACCACAATGGTTACAGACAGCTCACACGCGATGCTCCCCGCCACTAAAGCCACAAAGGAAAGGTTCCCGCACTGCTGCGCTGGACCTGACGTCAACATGGTATGAATAACCCGGCTGGAGATCCCTTCCTCCTCTCTGCTGGGGAAACTTAACCCTATCCTAGATGAACCAGGACAATCAGTTATTTAAATCACCATAACGTTGGAAAAAACAGGTTTCAAAGATGTACAGAATTTCCTTTTTTTTTTTAGCAACTGAATCATGTTATTTACAAAATTCTTTTGTATTTCATACTTAAACACTTCATGACTTCTTTTTCCCCATAGAGAATATGTAGTACAGAAAACCAGTTTGTTCTTGGCAAAGCCATTTAAACAGTTGGATAAAGATTCATCTTGATTTTCACCAAAATTCTTTAGGCTACAAACCTTTACACTACAACTAGGTGGAAAATTTCCAACAATGGAAGCCATTACAGTTGTTTTAAACAAAAGAAAAACACATTTATAAACCATATAAAATTACGCAAAACTTCAACTTGTATGGATGTCCTCCTTAAGAAAGAGAACATGCTTTTGGAAAATTGTCCTTTACTTAAAAAAAAAAAAAAAAAAAAAAAGTCCAGTGCTATGCCACTAACAACTGTGACTTAGAGCAGACTCTTGTACTGTTATGTGTTTTTAATCAATCTTGTCTTCCATCAGCATATTTACCAAAGAGCAGTCTATTTCGGATAATATTCTGTTCTACTTCCCTAATCTGGAAAGTGATATGATGTTATGGCTTGAACTCAGCTGGTAGCCAATAGACATGTGGCCAGTTGTTTACTTCCCCCTCCCCAGTGAAATAAGGGAGAGACAAAAGAAGATATTTGTAAGTTGAATAAAACAAACAAAAAAAAAATCTAGTAATAGTAACAAAACCAACAGTAACCATAGTAAGTTCAAAATGGGTAAGATAAAGCAGTGGCTTACCAAGCACAGTGACAGGTATGCAGCCTGCCCCACCCCCCCAGCAGCCATCTAACAGCACCAGAAAATCCCACCGCACTGACCGGGAAATTGAAACAGGCGTGAGAGAGCCTGTGTCCGCCTGTATACTGAGCATGACATCACATGATGTGGAATACTCCAGTGATCGATCCCAACCCGGCCCTCTAGCTGTGCTCCCTCTCAGCCCAAGGAAAGTTAACTCTATCCTGGGTGAAACCAGGACATATGGCTCAAAGAGCTTTTTCTCTTCCCATAGTTCTTTTGTAACAGCTATGATTTGTGTTCTCTCAGAAAACAAAGTGATAGCGTGCTGACACACAGAAGCAGTATGCCTTATCAACCATATGAGCAGTTGTGTGAAACACAATAGCTTTAAGATTCTGGAGCTGCAAGAGGCAACTTGAAGGATTGTACAAGTCTTGTATAGGAAGTGTCAGTGAACTTACTCCCTTGCTACTCAAAGTTTTACACATTGTTGCAATTTAAAACTTTCTGGATTAACTACCTGAGAACTGGTATGGATATATGTTGCAATTAGATTTCCCATGAAATAGGATGACATTATAAGCCACGGAATTCAGAAAAATTACTAGTTGTAGGTTCAGCATCTAATAAAACTTAATTTTCCTAGTATTTCACAGATTGAAATATTCAGTGTCTTTCTAGTCAACTATAATTCTTTCAAGTTTTGAGAAATAGAAATAAAAATGTCCCACTTAAAGTGACAGAAAGAATATATTCACCTAATGACTGAAAAAAACACATTTATTTATTCATAAATCATTATATAAGATTTAATTCCTTTATAGGTTTCATACTCACACATTGCTGCAATAAATTAACCAAAAAAGTTGTTGCATTTATGCATAAGAAGTGTAGTCTTTAAATTAGTGTTTCCAAAAATATTATGGCTTGTGAAAATACAAAAATTTTATCAAATTGATGGAAAAACCTTTCTGAGATATCTGGGAGTACCACAAAAGGAAACTGATCACCCTTGTAAAAATAGAACTAGTTCTAACTTACCTGTAAGTTTTATTGGACTATGATCTGTCATGAAAGGTCATGATATGTGATGACTTGCGTATACTTCCCAAACTTGGACCCTTACAAACACAATTACATCCTTGTTAATGGAAAGGTCTATCAGTAGCAACTTAAATGAGAACATTTCTTTTTTCTTCTATCAAAGAGGTTTCAAAAGAAACAAAGAAACAATAACGTACATTGAGATTTATTTCACAACTGAAAGAAAGATCATTTTAAATACCTGAATAAAGTATCAAGCAGCAGTGATAGTTTGTCCTGCCAACAGTTTTTAACAGAAATCATGAGTGAGCATAGACAACAGTAAATTTGGTTAATGGATCAACTGTGTGAGCTATGGGTCTCACAGCCAAAGATGTGAGGGTCATGTCAAATATTTTGGCGCAGAAGGGATTGAGGCTGATACTATTTTATGACTTTCTTATTTGCCAAATAAGAGTAAAAGGTTTATAGTGAGTGTCAAAACCTTAGCATGTACATAATTTGCCACTCTAAATATATAAACCTCAGAAAGTAATGAAACAGAGACCAGCAATCTGATTTTTTTAAAATCAGTTCTCTTTGCTTTATTTCTTCAGGAAAGGGATAGGGCATGAGAGATGACTAGTCATATGTTGCCCTTGACTAAGAATAAAATGACAGGGATGTCAATGGGAGCTGGTTGCATGGGCTGAGAGCAGTTTATAGCCCTAGGACATAGTATTTATGAAGTCTGTCAAGTGAGACAAATGGAAAAATAAACCCCTCCATTCTGAAAATTGCTTTTCTTTTTTACATAAGCAGGAAGTTAATTTCTAATCTCTCAAAAAAAAGCTTCCTTCCTGAGCAGAAACAGGTTAACCCTGAACTCTGAAGATTATCAGCATGCAGATTCATCACTATGTCATTAGAAGTTACACACTAAAATTACAGTCACACAGAAATGAGGAGAAGAACAGAAATTGTTTAATAATTTAATAAAGAATTAAACAAAAGGACATACTGGTTCACATTTACTAAAAAGGTCTCCAGTTTTCAGAGAAAGCTTATAATTCTAGAAATAGAAAGTAACTTACTGATTATCCAATGTTATTAGAAAGGCTTTTTTTATGAACTCAGTATCACAGTAAAGAAAACATAAAGCTTCATTTTACTGGATTTGATCAGAACTTATCGGAGTAGTTTCAAAGACTCTATTAACCTTTCCTTCCCAGTTATACTGTTGTATTCACTGCCATGAAATACAAGATCATTTGAGGTTCATTCAGAAGATATAAACCCATTATTTATTGTACTTTTCTTCACTTTGTTTCTTAAAGGATTTTTAGATCTTTATTTTCTTCTAAAATTTTTGTCTCCTCACTGAACCAGCAAACAAGACCAATGCAGGTTTAGTCAAATTTAACCTACTAATGATTCTTCTTACAGATCTGCTTCTTAGACTCTGGATCTCTTATTTTTCACAGAAAATAATAAATTTGCTAGATAATGTTGCGTTATGGTACGTCGAAGTTCACACAGTTAAAAGAATAGAAAATGACAGCTTACATCATGACTTCTCAGCTTGACAGAATTTTACAGGAAAGATCTCTATAAGCATGAAATCTAAAAAATCTTTTCTTTCCCCCCTCAGTATTAATTTAAAGCCTATAAAATCAAGTAAAACAGAAAGGTTGTGTAGTGGCACCATTGTTCTCTTCAGGATTACACAAAGAAGAGCAGGTCCCCTCTGATGCACATTTTTTCACCACCGCACAAAAGGACAATCCACATACTGCTTTTATTTACTTGACTCCAGATTTTTCTGTGCCCTTATGGGTCCTTCCTCTCTAAGAGAAACTTCATGTTCTGAGAAAACAGCAATCTAGAAACTCTTAAATCCTCCAGTTTCTGAAGTTTGATTTAATCCTACATATTCAGTAGAAATATGCTTACCCAACCTAACTCAAGGCTGTATTACTTTATAAGTGGTTTAAGGAGCATATTTTTAGGGAAAGGGTAATTTTGAAGTAATATAACCTTTAGCTTTGTCATTAGAATAAATTTGCAGTACATACATTCCGTATTTTTTTTAAAATTTTTTAGGAATTATTTTTAAGAAAAAATATTCAGTGATGTGCATTTTGTAAAATATTAAAGGAACTCTGGATATTATTAATTTTTGGAAGTAATTTGGTATTTCATTTAGTTTTAATAATTATCTTTTTTTTTTTTTTTCACTCTTCTGCACACTATCCTGTTAATGATCACTACCTGAAAAGAAAAATGTTTTACCTCACACCTCAAAGTCTATCTCATAAAAGCCACAGGTACAGCTATTTATCTTTGGATTTTTCTGTGAGAAATCTGTAGTTTACCCAGTTCACTCTGTCTTTCCTGTACCCATATACCATTGTGGTAACTGGGGTAAAAATGTTTTATATCACTAGGAGTACTGTGTATTTCTAAACAGTAGCTGTTATGGATTGCTTTATTTGTTTGTTTGTTTGTTTGTTTGTTTATTTTTATTATTTTTAAAATTTATTTTTTTCTTTTTTCATATGGCCATTTGGATTAGGTACTGAACTCCAGTCAGGTAATGACGGAACATGCTGGCTGATGGAGACAGAGAGGAGAGAGCATACGACTTAAATAATATGTGAATACTTACATATACAGGGATGTGTAAAGAATGACTGTAGGTTAGTCTGCAACACTAACAGTAGTGCCATGGAAACTATAAATCCTCAGAACCTTCAAGTGCTGTTCTGGAACAGGTGTGATAGTCAGACAGATACTCATGCAGTCAAACACAACTATATAGTTGTGAAGCAACATTTATCATCATGCAAATGCATACACATGAACACAGGAAAAAAAAAATTAAGAGTCTCTTTCAAAGAAAGAGACTCAAACAAATATTTTGGTGGTTCTTGCTCACTATAGGAACGAAGGAAAAAGAGATACAGAATTGTCTACTCCACGCAGTGATACACAAACATGAGGAAAAAACAAGTTCAAAGTGTATGAAGACATAGCAGGTGATTTTGGTCTCCATTCCATATCCCTAAACATGACACTAGCCAATATTTCCAAACATTTCCAGCTACATGTCCATTGTTAACATCCTGGCACTACCAGAGGTGTTTGAATGATTGTTAGCCCCAGCAGCCCACAGTTCAATCACCACTGTTCTTCAAAAGATAACTCAAGATATCTCAGCAGGTTCTATCTAGGTGCCTCTCAAGATGGAATTACCTTCACACATGTCAGAGGGAGATAAGTCTGAGGCTGAAGAACATATGCAGATATTAAGAGGGAGAGCTTAATATCTACTTTCTTTTTCCACAACCTGACTGCAAGCAACATTATACTTCATCACTTGTCCTTAGCCACTTGTCCTTTCTATTTCCCACTGGAAAATCTCATCATTCTTTTAACTTCTAATGGAAAGCAAGCACTGCATGCTGTACAAGTTGCCTCCAAGACAGGTTCAGGAAAAGTTCAGTATTATATGCTAGCACAAAGTCTGAAATTAGAACAAAATACAGCAGAATAGAATAGAACAGATTAGTTTGTTTGGAAGGGACCTACAATGATCATCTAGTCTAACTCCCAAATTACTGTGGGCTGACTCCAGTTGACTTCAGAATTATCTGAAGTTCCTACTGCATGAAAAGTTTGCCTATTGTCTGCTCTGAGCAGGTCCGCATTTGATATAAAGTGCATATCTTTTCAAATTCTTGGAAGATATGAGAAATATTAGTGTTTCAGAAGTTTTTTCTTCAATCCAGGTATGCATTATTGCTGCATCTTGTAAGGCCTGGGCTTTTGTTTGATAAAGCTACAGTCCCTCTCAAATGCACCCAATCCTTGAAAGTACTAAGGAGTATTCATCTCCTCCCATGCTGATGTTCAGGTACCCACAGGCCATCTCAGAACTGAAGAATCTTTCTGTTTGGGGGACATGCTGTCTATCATCTGCAGAGTTTACCACAGAGGGAAATAGGTAGGGAATTTCTGGAAGCAGGTGTTACATTTCTTATTCTGTGTTGTAAAACAACGATTAATATCAGTCCTTCCATTGTTATTTATCAATCACTATGATATCACTATGACATTATGAAACAGAGTTACTATGTCATAGTTGCGTAACAGTTGTCTTCATGATGTGGTGGGAGGACATATGAGAGCGGGGATGTGCCTTGGTATACATTATTATGTTTTTAGTAGTTGTGCAACTAGTTACAGCTGATTCAGTTTTACTTCAATAATTAGATGTTCAAATGTAGAGCTTGTTGTCTGTGAATGTGTTCTAATTAATAAAGAAAGGAAATGTTGGTCATATTGACCAGTTCTTCCACATTGTTATTTTAAAATGTACAGTTAGATTACTGTCTACAAAAAGACAACCATCTCTATGACTTGATACATTAGCTTGTTATAAGCATATTTTTAATTAGTATTATTCTGATCTAGAACAAAATTTTCCTGTACCCATGTGGTACATTCATATACACATACAATTTCTCAGCTAAGAACCTAACTCTATCACTTTTGATCATCTTTCTGTGTATTATTTGTGCTCTATTTAATTTTAAATAGTTCAGCAACTGACAAACATTACCTGCCAGCTAAGAATAAAAGAAAGAGCCAAAATATCTGGAAAGAAGCTTCATCATGTGTCTCCAACTTAGAGAGCTGAGATGGCCTGAGGTGATGTATTATTACTGGATAAAGGCACAAGATTGTATTGCTTCTTAATACCCTACTACATAGCTTTTTTTCCATGGTTAGCACAAGGCAACGTTTTATATTTTGTTATCTCACTTCATGCTAACTGTTGAGGGCAAGAGCTATCTGTGGTACGGTGCATCCCACTGCCACACTTGATGTAGTGAAGATCGATCAAATCTCTGCATAGTTGGGGTATCTTAATTAAAATTTAGTAATAAATACCCCCCAAGGAGATCTTTTCAATAGGCAGTCCTTACATACAAGAACAAAGAATTAAAAACATCACCTTTAAGCTAAATGATCAGAGATCAGGTTAGGGAGAGACTGTAAGCTAAGGAGAGGGACCAGTTCTCTCACTGTTTCAATCACTTTCAAAAAAATGGCAAGTTATCACAAGACACGAAATGCAAATTTTACTATATACATTTGTACGTATGTATGTAATACTTTTCTTCACTAATTATCCACAATATCTGATTGGTATTGTGACAAGACTTGAAATCTTTATCTAAATAAAGCAGAAGTGAAGATCTATGAAAAAAAATTTCAGATCTTTGATCATATTTCAGAACAAATTCAGTCATATGCAAACCCACCAATGTATGTGAAATATACACTTTTCTATATATCAGAATGAATTTGCCATGTCTATGAACAACTCTGTTTCCATTACTATTCAGTGTAATATGCCTCTTTTCTATAAAAAGAGATTAATACATGACAAAAAAACCCACCCACTTTGTTTCTGCTAAACATGAAACAAAGTCAACATATGATTTAGCATTATCCATAAGTATAAACTGGGGTGTGTGGAGACACAACTGACTTGAATGTTCTTGTACACTGTAGTTACAAATTGCGAATATTTACAAATCAATTAAAAACCCAGAACTGATAATACACAGAACTGATAATACACAGCTTAAGGAAGAACTTAACTTCTTAAGAAGAACTTAAGAACTTAAGGAAGAACTTCTGCTTAAGGCAGAACGGATAATACACAGCTTAAGAAAGAAAAACCTACACTTTTAATTCCTTTTCCATCACACATATGAACCAGGAGCAAGTTGTGTACAATTAGATCGACATATGTACCTCAATACAGTACCAAAATCTCAGAGTTCATGAGATTCCTCTTTTTATATGTGTTTATATGTAAACAGAAGCAAGCTTGATTATGTTGCAGGACTATATCTATAAATATGTAAAAGTATAATGGAGACTGGTGAATGGAAACTCACTAGGCTTGTGTTAGAATAATTAAAAATCATTCAGCTTGCTTCTTATTTTGTAATTACCCTAAATGTCTTGTTAACTCAAGCAAAATTTGGAAGAGCTGGATGTTCTGAGGTAGATAAATAAAGTCACACTGCCAGAGTATAGAAGACTGCTCCTTTGCTTTTATGTGTGACCTTTTTTCATACATATTTGCCAAGTTCCTGATACTATTCAAAATACTATTAATTTTTAATGAATGCTAAAATTTCACTTGAATTTCTGTAGTGGAAAATGTAACCTAAAGTAACATTAACAAGTCTTTTCAAAGATCAACATGAGTAGTTTTTTCACCTCGGTTTCATACATTATTTGAGAAAATGCTTTTATATGCAGTTAATTTACCTGGTTCAAGGAGTTAATTAGTGGATAAGTTTAAATATTTTTCAGGCAAAACCTGTTAGTGACATTTCAAAATCTATCACTTTAGGCTCATTTTCTTTTCAGAGGGCAACCTTAGCCTCCTGGGTAAGTCAGCCAAGCAATATTTTTCTCAGCTTTGCTTAACCCTTGACTCCAAATGCATTATCAGCTTGTTTTGGAAGTCTTGACAGAGATTGCTAGAGGTTAAGGCCATAAATTCCTCTAAGGCAGTTATTTCTAATTCAACACTTTATGTATCAAAACCTTTAAAACATGATTCATAAATTACAGTTTATACAAAATTTTACTGTTAAATTAAGAAATTGTCTTTGTAACGATTGATTTGATTACATTTTGTATATTTTTTTATTAATGCATATAATGATTACACAACAGGAAAATTATTCATCAGAAATATGATATTGTGTTTTCATTAATCTTACTATGGACTTTGTGAAATTAAAATTACATTTTTGTTTTGCATTTTTCAAAAATTATTTGGAATAGAAACTCATAGAAAATTTTCTTGTAAATTTTCTGTCTATATACAATAAAACCCACATATTACTCTCTACGTTGTTACATCTAAAATGCTACAAGCAGTATCTTAGTTGTAACTACCTTTGTAATAAATACTTAGTAATATGCATTTTCTATTGTACAGGGACAAAGTGTTCAAAGAAAGTTACCACCAGTAACATGTATGGGAATTATGCTCAGCAGAAAATCCATTGTTGAAATAGAAAATTATAAAAATGAATATTACTTATCTCAAATTGTGTCTTTGTTCTTTAGCATAAATTTGTCTTCTTTAAAATGTCTTATCTGTATTTTAGACACAAAATAATCTCAATATTTGTGAAAGTTTCTACAGAACATAATAAACATATAAACATTGATTGTCAGAATATCTAAATTTCAGTTAAGGAAGCTGCAAATAGTCTCAGATAATTAAAAAAAAAAAAAAAAAAAAAAAATTATTATATTGTATGCAGTCCAACCTCAACTGCCTAAGGGATATTCAGAAACCAGTCCAAGAGGAGGTGTGCAAACAGAGTTGTCATACTAAAGATATTCAAGATAGGCATTTGAGTTAGAATCCTTTGGTTTAAATTCTACCCTGAGTTTTAAGTAATTTCCATAACCACTGATAAAATAAACAAAAATTTCCTTTAGAAATCTTGACTAGATTAAAAAAGGAATTTTAGTGCTTCATGCACCTAAGAGTAACCACAAAATCTACACTTAATATAAACGTAGGATCAGTGTGAGCCAGCAGTGTGTCCTAGAAGCTGAGAGGGCAAACCATATCTTGGACTGCATCAAACACAGCATAACCAGACAGTCAAAGAGCTGATTATTCCAGCTTCACCTTGAGTATTGTGTACTGTTCTGGGCCCTGCAATTTAAGAAGGAAGTTAAGGTACTTGAATGCATCCCGAGGAGGGTAACAAAGTTGATGAAAGGGCTGCATGTCCTGTGAGAAGCAGCTGAGAACTCTTGAAGAAGCAGTTCGAAGAAAAGGAGACTGAGGAGAAGTGAAGAGGGAGTTGCTGATCTCTCCTCTCTGGTATCCAACAACAGATGCATGGGAATGATTCAAAACTGCATAAAGAGGGGTTCAGACTTGGCATTAGGTACAATTTCTTCAGCAAGAGAGTGATCAAACGCTGGAACAGGCTCCCTAGGAAGGTGGTTGATGCCCCATGCCCACCAGTGCCTTAAAAGGAGGCATTTGGATCTTAATAACATGCTTTAACTTTTGTTCAGCCTTTAAGGGGTCAGGCAGTTGGACTAGATGATCACTTTAGATTCCTTCCAGCTAAACTATTTGATTCTACTCTACCCATATTCAGTTTTATCAAATTGATACCTTACGACCACAGAATCACTGAGAATGGCATTAGTGAGTATATAGAACAAATACACAACGGTCACTGAGAATTAAAATAATAAATAAATATATAGAAACAGGAAATAGAGGTATTTAGCTTACGTCTGAAGTCATAACAGATGTTAAAAATCAGCAAACATATAATTAAAGCAATGTATGAAACGTTGGTTAACACAGTATAGCTTAACTATAGCTATTCTAGGTTGTTGCGAATTTTATGTCTTACTTCCAAAGTTATTGACAACATTTTTCTTCCCTATACAATCCATTTTTATTTCAATTCACTTCACGTTCCCTTCCCAACTAATAACTCACCAATTTCTTTCTGCTGTCAGTCTATGATCACTCTTATTTACAACTTTATTCCCTCATCTTCTCTTCCAAATTTTCGCTATTTCTATCTCAGAATTTCAATTCCTTAAGAAAATGTTTAATCTTAAACCTTTCTTACTTTTCCTTTCCTTTTTACTTCTCACTATGACCATTAATCCATTTTTTTGTCTTGAGTGCTGCCTCCACATATCTAAAATAGTAAACATGTTTTTTTTTTTTTCTAATCCCTGCTACATTTTCTAGGTAACATAGTTTTAAGGCCAACTTTTCTCTTTCAGATGCCTCATGTAGTAGCATTTTATCATCCCCAAAGACTCTAAGTCTATTGGGAAGTATTTGGAGTTGTGCTACTTGAAATAGACAAAGGTAGGAAGACAGTCTCAGATTCCCTAGCCATAACCATAGGCCCATTTTTTCCAGTTCTGTGTCTAGACAGGGACTTGTCTCATAAGTCCCTGAACAAAACCACAAACCCAAACAAGAAAAAAAGCCCCTAAAACTAAAGCCAACAGAAAACAATCTCATATTGAACATAGAGAAACCTACAGCCAGCTGCTGTGGACACCACCCAGAAAAATAATAATAGTTTGACCCTTCCCTCTGAATGAAGCACAAAAATAATGGAATGAAAGTTTGTCAGACAGGAAAGAGTACTTCATTGTCCCTTCCCTGGGGTCTGCTGTTTAGTATAGATTCTTGCTTTTGTTTTTTTTTTCATTCACAATATTTATAAAATTCCTAAATGTTCATCTTCAAAGACAACCTCCTCAAAAAACGTGAATAGTCTATCCAGATGATCAGGAAAATCACCAGGCACAGAAGGAGGCCGGGGTACTCCTCTCTGAATGCAATAAAGGGAGCCTATGGGAAATGTACAGCAGGTGAGTGTGGGGATAGGTTGCCCAGAAGGAGTAGAGAACTGGGCAGCTGGGGGTGGAATTCAGAAACCCAAAGTTCGGCTGAAGCAGAAACTAATGAAAGATGTCAATGGCAATAAGAAAGTTTTTCACAGATACACTGGCAGTAAATGTTAAATTAGATAAATTCAAGGGTGCTGAAAGAGCTGGGCAATATCACTGTAAGACCATTTCTTGGACAATGTAGTCTGGAGAGCTTTCTAATGACTAGAAAAAGGCAAATACTATGCACATTTTCAAAAAGACAAGAGTAAAGATCCAAGAAATCACACACTGGTCAGCCTTACCTCAGTCCCTTGGGAGATTATGGAACAAACCCTCCTGTAAGATTTTTAAAAACATGACAGATAAGAACATGAGTCAGAATAGATGGCACAGATTTATAAAGAGAAAGTTAGGCATGATAAACCTGATTGCCTTCTGTGATGAAATAACTGGCATTGTGGACAGTAACACATCAGTGAATACCATTTACCTTAACTTTACTGCAGGTTTTAACATAGTCTCCGTTAGCACTACACTTAGGCAGTGAAATCTCAGTGTCTGGACTACAAGATGGATGGAAAATGGGTTGAAAAAAGTCATGATGAACCGTTCAAAGTTTAACTGTCAGATGGTTATGAATGTCATTCCTCTTAGACTAATACAGGGACTAGTAATTCAAACATTCATCATCTACATGTCAGAACACGTCCCATCCAGTTTACCGATGACACTAACTTGCAGATACTGGTCAGTACAGGAGAGGGCAAGGCCAGCTTCCAGAGTGACTGTGCTAGTTAGAAAACAAACTAGTGGGAGACACCAAGTCAGAATAACAATTTAATATGGAAATAAAAAGAATAAATAAATAAATAAATAAATAAATAAATAAATAAATAAATAAATAGACAAATAAATAGGCAGATAACACTGGGTTAAACTAAGAGAGTCAGGGTACACCCTGTTAATCAGGGTGGTGGTAGCAGTCTGGTAGAATGGTGGCTGCAATCCCCCTGAAGTGGTGATCCTGTAGAAAGGTCTGCTCTTCCTCAGAAAAGTCCAGTGGTGGCTAAGTAGCTCCTGTCCTCTGGAAATCCAGTGGAAAAGATAGTGTCTCTGGTATTCAGAATCTCAGGTTATATCCAGCATGGAATTCTGGTTTTCTCCCTCTGGGTGGAGCATCTCACAATGGGATAATGAGTCATGCTGCATGGCACTGATGGGCCGTTAACAGAATGATAGTCTGGAGGTGGGGGAGGCAAGGAAACACTGCCCCACCTGATCTGAACAGCTCATGAGGATGGTAATAGAATACACTGCAACGCAGGACAGTGACTTCAACAAGCTAGAACCTCATATATTGCAACAAAATGAGAAATCTGAATATCAGAATAAGACCATGACACAGTACAGGCTTGAGACCAGCTGTTTGGGTAGAAGCTTTGCAGAAAAGCTCTGGAGGGCTTGTGGGGATGGCAAGTTTAACATGAATCAGCAACATGCCTTTGTGGCGATGTGTGCCTTGGTGAGCCCACTTATATGGGTTGTATCTTTTAAGGCTGAGATTGAGGAAAATGATTACAACACCCTATTAGTACTGGTGAGAGTATATTTGGAGAATAAAATTTAAGTTTTGTTATTCGAAATATGAGACACATTGACAAACAGATGGAAGACTACTAAGGTACTGAAGAACGGGACTTTCAAAGAATGACTCAGGAAACTATTTGTTCAGCCTGAGAAGAGAAAGATAATGGGAAAATCTAACTGCTGTCTTGAGTTACCTGATAGTAAGGGTTATGGAGAAAACAGAGTCAAAATCTTCTCAGAAGTTGAAGTGCTAAGGCTTGGAACGCAAGCCCAAGTCTGAGTTAACCTATAGATGAATCCTGTATATTTTATAACTGAAAACCATTGCGCTAGTAGGTATTGTTCTAAGTCATAACAACCCTCTTATGCTGATGTTGAAGTGTTGAAATACTGAAATTTGATCAACAGGCCCCAAGCCAAAGCTGCTAACTCAGTCTGTAATTAACAAAGTATGTAAACTCGCTAGTGAAAGATGCAGCTTAGACAAAATATTATCAGTAGTGAGGAGACAATTTATCCAACTTCCCTTGTTTAGCCTTGTTAAAGGCTAAGAACCCAAGTATTTGGCCTTGTTAGAAACTCCCTTCATCCCCCCCCCCCCTGCGCCCTGGCCAGGCTTTGGGTGGAATCCAACAGGAGAATGGAACCAGAAATTTTCCACTCAAAACAAAGGTCCCAGGTAATTCTGGCTTGTCAATCTCTGGTGTATAAGGCTGGGCCCGTTTGCAGCGACTTTGGAAGCCTCACCTATGGGTGGACGCACCCTGTAGGATTTCCCCCTTGCCGGGACAGGCTCTGCAAACCCTCGCTGTAACCGGGGCTGCCCAGCCACTGCAGGTCTGGGTGATGGGAACGTATGCAAGTGGTGAGGGATCTTTCTTAATCACTGTTCTCTCTCTCATGTTATAAAGATTTGATACATTACACTGTATTCTCCTGTTTGTTGCTTTGGGTGCACTATTCTGCTCTTTCTTACTGCATGTTTTCTGTATTACACTGTTAAATTGGTTATCAACAGTAAAATACACCTACTCTTTTCACTCTTGTGTCCAACTTTAATTGGCAGAAGTGCATAGGAAAGGGACAAATAATTCAGAAGTTGCATCAGAAATAGAAACAATTTAAATAGAATTAATTCCCAAGTCTGATTAAGCATACTTAAAGGATTTCTCAGAGGCGATGTAAAACCTACATCCATGGAGACCTTAAATACCAAACCAGACAAGCAACCTGATCCAACCTTTCAGTTAACTCTTGTTTAAACAGGAGATTGTACTAGATAGCCTCAAAAGGTTCATCCCAGCCTAAACTACTTTGTGATTCTATTATGTGATATACGTGGCAAGAAAACTAAATAGCCAAATGCAAATTGAAATGGTTCAAAATCATCAAACATTAGTTTTTACAGATCATAGAATGGTCTGAGCTGGAAGGGACCTTAAAGATCTCCCTGCCACAGGCAGTTACACCTTCCATTAGATCAGGTTGCTCAAAGCCTCATCCAACCTTGCCTTGAACTTTTCTGTGAAGGGTTAATCCACAACTTCTCTAGGCAACCTCTTCCTGTGTCTCACCACACCCACAGTAAAGAATTTCTTCTATATATCTCATCTAAATCTACTCTTTCAGCTTAAAGCCATTACCTCTTGTCCTATCCCTACACTCCCTGATAAAGAGTCCTTCTCCATCTTTCCTGGAGTCCCCCTATAAATACTGGAAGGCTGTTATAAGATCTCCCCAGAGCCTTCTGTTCTCTAGGCTGAACAACCCCAACTCTCTCAGCCTGTACTCTTAAGAGAGGTGCTCCTGTCCTCTGATCTTCTTCAAGGCCCTCCTCTGAACTCACTCTAAGAAGTCAATGTCTTTCTTATATTGGGGCCTCAGAGTTGGACACATGTCCTGGTTCAGCTAGGATAGGGTTAGGTTTCCCCAGCAGAGAGAGAGGGGGAAGCAATCTCCAGCCGGGTTATTCATACCGTGCTGGCGTCAGGTTGAGGGGCAGAACCTTTTTACCGGGCTCTTTGGCGGGCTCGGTGGTGGGAACCTTTTTTTCGTAAACCAGCTAGTGGTATTTCTCTGTATATCGTTTGTCTTGTTCACTGTTATTACTGTTTATTGTTGTTACCATTGGTACTGTTGTTGTTCAGATTGTTCTGTCACTCTGTTGTATTAAATTTCTTGTTATTTTAGCCCGAAGTCTGTGTCTAACTTCCAGCCTGACCGGCCGCGGGTAGGGGAGGGGCAACGGCAACGTGCTCTCCGATCCCAGCAGGCTTAAACCTGCACAACACAGTACTCCAAATGGGGTCTCACAAGAGCGGAGTAGAGGGGAAGAGTCACCTCCCTCAGCATGCTGGCCACACTTGTCTTGATGCAGCCCAGGACACAGTTGGCTTTCTGGACTGCAAGCGCACTGCTGGCTCGCGGTCAGTTTTCAATCCACTAATAAGTTCCAAGTGCTTCTCCACAGGGCTGCTCTCAATCCACTCATGGCCCAGCCTGTATTTGTGCTTGGTATTGCCTCAACCCATGTGCAGGACCTTGCATTTGGCCTTGTTGAACTTCATGAGGTTTGCACGAAACCACCTCTCCAGCCTGTCAAGGTTCCTCTGGATGGCACATCCCTTCCCTCCAGAATGTGGACCGCACCACACAGCTTGGTGTCATTGGCAAACCTGCTGAGGGTGCACTCAACCCCACTGTCCATGTCACCAACAAAGAAGTTAAACAGCACCAGTCCCAATATCAGCCCCTGAGGAACACCACTCATTGCTGCACTTCACTTGGACATTGAGCCATTCACTGCAGCTCTTTGAGTGTGACCATCCAGCTACTTCCTTAAATGCTGAGTGGCCCATCCATCAAATCCATGTGTCTCCAATTCAGAGACAAGGATGTTGTGTGGGACAGTGTCAAATGCTTTGCAGAAGTCCAGGTACATGGTGTCAGTGGGTCTTCCCTTATCCACCAGCACTGTAACCCTATTTTAGATAGCCATTGAATTCATCAGACATAATTTGCCTTTGATGAAGCTGTGTTGGCTGTCACCAATCACCTCCTCATTTACCATGTGCCCTCGCATATTTTCCAAGAGAAACTACTCCATGATTTTACCATGCACAGACGTGAGACTGACTGGCCTGTAGTTCCCCAAGTCTTCTTTATTTCCCTCTTTAAAAATGGGGTTATGTTACTCCTAAACACATGAATACCCCTAAACACATGAAAAGCAGAGAAACTGAGATAAAAGAGCTTGTTTATCAGGGGAGAGAAGGCTGACGGGGAACCTGGTTGAAACTAAAGAGGAAGTTATTGAGAAAACAGAGCCAAGCACTTTATGGAGGAACAGGAAAGGAGACAGAGACAAACTGAAACAGAAGAGGTTCCATAAGACATAAATCACTTTTTCACCTTGAGGAATGTCAAGCAGTAGAACAGGCTGCCCAGAGGCCTTAGGTAATCTCTATCTTTGGAGCCTCAAATGAGCAAAGCCCTGAGCAACCAGTTCTGACCCCCTAGATGATCTTGCAATGACCAGGGATTGGATCAGAGATTTCCTGAGGTCCTTTCCCATCTGAATTATCATATGAGCTGGGTACTCTGTGTGATGACTCCATGCGTACATGGTTGCTTCTGTTCTCATGTTTTAAAATAATTTGTCAGTACTACCAATACCACTATATTTCAGTATTAACTATAATTAATCTGTATTCTTGTCAGCAGCCTATTTAACAATTATACTACCACTACACTATGCAGAATCCCATGATCGTTATTTCATGTAATGAAAATGATATAGTCTCAACATATTCCTATAAATGGTCACAATCACATATATTAACTTGAAATAGTTAATATGGATTAGGTCTTATGTAAATGTTACCTAGTAGTGAGATTTAATTAATTGTAATTAGAGAGTACACCTGCTAAAGCAAACTATTAAAATTTAAAAAGAGAAAGAATAAGAAGACATCAAGAAGAGACCAAAGTGGGCTGAAGCAACACAGTGTTACTGATTTGAAAACAACACAATATTTTTATCTATCACAACTGAAACAAGCTTTGAAGTATCTCAAATTATATTTCTGTTTTATGGTTAAAGTGTTGTAAACAAAGATTTTACTAGTTGAAGTGGCTTTGCAAAATTATTATTGAAATACAAAGTTATCCACCAATCAGGATCCCAAAGAAGAGGAGAATCAAATTTTCTGATTTTCCTTTACTTTAGGGACTTTTCATTTCAGCACCATATCACATAGCTTCTGTCAGTAGATGTCACCTATACTTTATTGTCATGGGGCTTGTCACTGTTAGGTGTGAGATAAATGTAATAAAGAGAGGGTAAGGAAATTAACACAGTTTTACATGTCACTGTATGAAGGGTCATTAAAAAGTGTTAAAATGCTAAAATCTCTTTTGAATTTTCTAACTTTTTTTTTTTTTTTCCCCCCAATTCCCAGACTACATTCTTTACTTTGAAATTCTGCTGAAATGTAAATTTTTATCAGTGCAGTAGTTTCCATATGGGCTGAACAGTGAACAGTTCAGTGACAACACTTCTGTATGACTGATTGAAACATCCAACTCAAGTGAAAGTTGGTGTACTTACACATGTCATGAAATTTAGTTGTTTCATGGTCATTCTTCCATGCTACATGTAGACTGTAGGGTTTTTTTAATATTATTTTTGCACATTATGTTCTTATTTTCCTAAGGTAGCAGTGCAGGTACATAGGCAGAAATGTTGACTGTCTGATATGATGCTGTGAGTAACACTGGGAAAAAAGACATAAAAAACCTGGTGTAATCTTTCATTTTCAGGAAAAATCTTGCATTTTTGTTGCATGAGTCTGTTTCTGGGTCATCCTCATGACCAGTTATGGAATGCTAATCGGACTGAAGAACACTGCAGAGCACTAGATACCTAGGCAAAGTAAGTAAATACATACAATTAGACCACTAAACACAAAACATCATACAGAAAGATATTCTCAGCGTGGCTGATGGTAGTCTGACATAGTGCTACAATCTGATCAGAAGAGGAGACAGAATTAATAGTGAATCCTGTTGTATATAATTTCAAGTAAACATAAGTGTGTTTAAAAGTATCATCACACAACTAAAGATACCTATAAACTTTACTGTTTGTAGGATAATGACCAGAATTATGACACAACTGAAGTAAATAGAGTCAGAAATTTTAGAAAAAAAGCGTAGCAAACCATTATTTCACATATGAAGTGTTCACATGATGTAATAAAAAAAAGGAGTATTCCAACAAGCTTACAATATAATATTAATTCTTTAATTGGGAATTTGAATAATGTAAAATGACTGATGGAGTGAAGACTAATGAGCTTCTTTAGAAGCAAGAGAGAAAAAAAAAATCTCTTGATTTCGGGGACATTGCACTTTTATGACTTCAGCTTTTTAGCCTCTTTAGCAATTTGTCATAATAGCACCAATGAGCTAAATAGGGATTATTAAAATGAATTAACAAGACTTAAATCTCATCCATTATTTGTATTAATTCTTTGTTGTGTATATAGGTATAGGATCTGTCAGTTTCACAATCACCCAAAACACTTTGAGAGATACTCTGGACTCAAAAGAAAAATGTCTCTAGTGTGTAACACTGAGGACTCAGGGATATCAATTGGCATATAAGAAAATATTTTAATGCTAATCTCAGTCCTTATCTATTAAAAATTGCTTCCCTCTCATAACTGAATTAATCTGTTTCCAATTAACCTTAACCCGAAGAAGGGAACTAGCAAAACAGTCTGTTTCCCTTGTGAAATACAGCTGGTCTAAACTGTACATCTCAGCTGGAACTAGCTATACATACAGAAACAGTGCAGCCATGGTAGTACTGTCCTTTACTTAGCTGGTTAATGTGCTGAACTGCTACACTAAAATTTGAGTGCAATGCCATCCTAACATTACTAGTCACTTCCAGGATGTCCTGAATTATTTGTTCCAGATAGATGCCTCCCCTGTATTAAATTAATTCTTGGTTCTCTGCTCCATTCATGGGCATAGTTATGTCCTTTATAAACACATAATTAAGGCAGAAATAATAATAACAACAACTAAGATTCTGAAGGAATACAGCATATCTCCCTTCCCCAGATTTATAGTTTTCCTCTCAGGATGCACAAAATTTCTAAACAATAAGGAATAATCCTTTATAATTTTCAGATTTTTTTTTTTTTTTCTGCGAGTCTGTAATGACTCTGATCTAGTTTCTTTCCACTGATATCATATCAGATGAATATGTATAATCTTCCTGGGAGATGTTCCTGGTCAAGTGCAAGTACTAAGACTGACTTATGAGATGGGCCAACATCAGTATTTTACTCCTTTGGTCTTATTTCTTGTATTAATTTCTGTCATAAGAACCAGTTTTCCAAGGTGTCTCCTAGCTCAGTTACCTTTCCCATACCTCTAGTAAAGACTTAAAAGATATATTCTGTCATTAAAATTCTCTATCTAGTAATTTCCATTCTTTATCACAATGAGTCCTTATTCCCAGTTCCACTCCTTTTTCTATCATCAGATAGAGTCTAGGGTACAATTCAGAGTCATCTGTAAAGAAACCTGGATTGTGGTATTTAGACTATCCCACAACAGAGTCAGTTTAAGACGGGCGGCTTTTAACAGCATTAGGCTCTCACTGTATGAACTTCCAAAGTGCAGTTGCCTGAATCGTTGCAAATTTTTCTCACACCATCCTCCATCTGCATTTTCTTCATGCTCCGAATTTTGAGAATATTATTGAAATCTCAAGTGCACATGTCTTTCTGGTTCCTTATTTTATCCCTTGGAGAAACTATTGTGCATTATTCTGTTTAGATTTGTGAAAAGCTCTACCAGTATACTAGTTTTCTACCAATATATTTGTTGTCAGTGAAGCTCTTTTTACATTTCAAAACTCTTGGCTTTTTGTTTGTTAGTCAACTTTATTATTGTTTCTACGTATGGTAAATATTGCTAGTTGATGTGCAATTAAAATGGCTTTATTTTCTTGCTTTAGTCCTTCAACAATGTTGTTAAAAGAAACTTACATAGCACCAAGCTTTTTTCCTTTTATTCTTTTAAAATCCTATTCTCCAAAGCCTCTCAGTCTTAGTAATTAGTATAACTCAAATATGTAATAAATATGCAAGAAAACAGTTTCCCTTAGGCAGTTCTCTATATCCTTTTTAGATTAATCTATAAGTCATAGGTGAAGAGCTTCATTTAGCAATCAGGTAGGTAAAAGCAAGTTGGAAAGGAGGCAGAGAAAACTACAAAATACTGTGGTGGCAAATATTAATCATATAACAGACAGGAAGGAAGAGTGTGTGATAACTAGTACACAGCTATGGCAGATATTTCCTGTAAAAAAAAAGGAGAAGTGAAAACCTAATTATCAAATTTATGCTTATTTCTTTTTATTTATAGTTATCATCTGTATTGGGAAGCACAAATCTCCAATTATGGACTCTGTGTAATTATTTTAAATATTTTTGTAAAGCTCTTTCAATACTGTATCTTTTTTAAAAACTGGAAAATGTATTGCTCATTTTTATAAATTTTTTTTATTGCCCTTCTCACTCCCACTCCCACATTACACCCTCTGTGTAGATTTCTTTCAAAATTCTTGTAGATAATTCCTACCTAATATCCTGATATGTCTGCACTCTCTTTTAATATTTTGTTCTCCATTACCCACAGAGAACATTTCTGGAATGTTACTCAAGCATGTGAAAAGAAGTCAAATTGACATTTGTTCCCTTGCTTTTCATATCTTGTCAATAGTTACCTTCACTTAGAATATGTCAATTTCAGCTCTACACAGGGTTATTTCTGCAGATCTTATAGGTCATGGTTAGGAAAACTGCATGGATTTCTTTTGAGCGACCTCTGGTGGAAAAGCTTGCTTTCTCTTGGAATAAACCAAGAACAATGTGGTTCCATTTCTGATATATATATTAATTTTTTTTCCTGGAAATGAAATGCAAATAATTATGAATAATTAATTTTGAATAACTAATATTCAAACTTAACTCCAGTGTCTACCCTGCTGAATAACTGAAGCTATGTGAATATTTAGTTTTTAAAATGTTACTTGAATAATTTCTCCTAAAATACTGTACACTCCAGTGAAAATTTCATTGTCACATAAAACTAATTAATTATGGTGTAAAATTTGTCACATAACTTATATGACTACCAGATCTATGTGTGCTTTCTATCCAAAGTGCAATCATCCATCTATTCGTAATAGGAAAGAGTAAGGAACAGGTGTTTCAAGTCAGGTTAGACAGAGCTTTGAGCAACCTACCCAGTGACAGATGTCCGCACCACGACAGAGGGGTTGAACTAGATGATCTATACAGATCCCTTCCAACCTAAACCATTCTGTTATTCTACGGTTAAAGCACTTCCACTTAATATGAAAGAGTATGGAGGACAATTTAAAATGAAATCTTATAATGAAACTTCATTTCAAGCTATATAGAAATACAAAAATATCAAACTAAATACTAGTTAACTGAACATCTATAATACACTTATAAATATGCTACAGACTTTAAAACTACATAATCTGCAAGATTAAAACTTAAAGTTCCCAAAGTCATCTCTTCTACAATTGTATAATCAAATGATCTCTTCCATAAGCACAACATTTAATACAAAGTGCTGCTTAACACATTTTTTTAAAAAAGTGTGAAAATGAGATTAGATAAGCCATTATGTCAGCTATCAATTCCTTTAGCAAAAATATTTTATGAATTCCAGTTCTACCATTCACAGTCTAAGGCATCCTCAGAATCACTTGTATGTCATCATATTAATTTTTCTTCACTGTCTTCAATTTTTGGATTTTTCAGTAGACTCAGAGATGTTGCTCAGGTCTTTGTAAAAGTCAGTGATAATAATCTAGATTCACATAGGATGATACTTGAGAGAACTGACCTACCTGTGCTCTGTGAGAATTGTGTTGACACTTTCTGGATGACTAAAATGTGTGCCGACATATCTGTTGGGAAAATTACAGTTTTAAAAATACACCTAAGGAATGTAAGAAGCCTGTTTGAAAGAAGGAGGAAATTCTGAGGTAAAGGGAATTCACATTCTCAGTCCTCTACAGTATGATATTATTTAAGGAGCTAAAGAAAGCAATTTGCTTACTGATGAGAGCCTAGCAAGAAGAATAAAGTGCAAATAATAAAGAAAGACTCATTGCATTACTTAAAAGGCAAATGATGCGCAGACAAACAATTAAAAACATACAGAGGAACAAATGCACAGATTAAAAACATGTGTTCTCTAAGGCAACATTAAAACACAGAGCCTGTAAGGTCACGTGAGTCAAAGGCACAAAGAAGCATCCAACAACCTTGAACTGATAAGTTCAAGCAAGTCAGACTTCTCACACTGCAAAAAGACAGAAATCACAGTGTGTCAAAAATAAATTGGCAGGTTGGGTCAAGGAACTAAAGAGGCAAACACTAATGGAGAAATGTAAGTGAACAACATTGTACAAGAGTTTGAAAACATGCAATTGAATAACTGAATTTTAAGTACATGATTACAGGCAAGGAAATATTATTTAGCCAGAAACCATGGTTTATGATTAAGGGCAAAAACTATACTATACACCTTATTTCCTCTTCTGTTACTTTTTGTACTTGGATTCATTTTATTAGTCTTCACTCTGTTGGAAGCACAGGCTTCTCTTCAGTGGACATACACCAGTGTACATAGTTTCTACCAGAGACAGATTTATCTAAATCTGTATACATATGTCTAGTTACCTGAATATTAGTGTATCCAACTAAAATGAAGGAGGACAAAATGTAAAATACAATGACAGTTGAACACCACTTGTATAGCCATAAGAGAAAAGCTATCGAGATTGATTTCTGTATGGAGAGGGGAATACAGAAAATGTTCTGGATTCTGTATTTCTCTTTCTGTGCTCTGTAAAAAAAAAAAAAAAAACAAAAAACAAACACCTTTAGAAAACTTAAAACAGACTCACCATCTTAATCTCTATAACCTGAAAAACACTTCAGTTGAAAAATTTCAGTACCTAATTTGTAACCAGGAGGGATATTAGAAAAACTGTTAAGAGTATCATGTCAGATCCAACAAGCCAGGGTAGTGCAGTTCCGTTTACCTAAGTACAATCTGTAGGAAGGCTGAAGATTGAGTTCCCAGAAGGCACATACACACAAAGCACACATATATGCCATTTAATATACATATATGCACAGCTGACTACATGGATCACAGACTGACACTCAGAGCACTCACATGAACACAGATACAAAACAACAGCCTCATCCTGTTCCTCTCTCTGGCTGAGCAAGGCGGCGGTCCATGAGTGACAATATATGTATGCATTGGGTCCCTCCAACAGCCTGGTTCAGACCCACAGCCTGCACAGCAGCTGCACCTGAATTCCAGTCTTCTCAGTTGCTGGCACTGGGCCCTACACTCCCAAGGCTACAGCTCCACTCCAGCTTCTGGTTGTCTATTGCACACACACATACACACAGAGTTGAGAACAACTACCTTGTCCTCCATATCTAGACACTGGCACTGAGGTTCTCCTGAGATAGCCCTGGGAGGGACCTAAAAAATGTGTCCTTTTCCAAATTCAGCTGTTCTCCTCTATTCCTCTAGGATGGTGCAGGTGGGTTTTTGATGGGCTGACAGCACCTGCGATGAGTCTAGGGGTAGCTGGGCCAGGGTATTTATCCTGCCATTATCTCTGTGCTTCTTGGTGGATGTACAGATGAGCTTCTATCATGTTACCAAACAAAACCCACAATGCTAAAGATAATCAAGAACTTCAAAATTACTATCCATCATAAACAAAATATTTTTTTCTGCAGAGGTATATAGGAACTTTACAGTATTTTAGTCAACATTGAACTGTACTTTGCTAACCTGAGCCCTGTATTTGCAATTTTGAAACCATAACTATCCACAGAAAGAAAGTGAGAGTTGCAGCTATACACAAAAGCATTATCCACCTTAGGTCAAACTGACACAATTTTCACTTAAGCAATAAGCCTGATTATTAGTGGTCCTTCCACTGTAATCAGTAGCAAACACTCAATTAATTTTTATTGCCCCGCTAAATAATCTTCTGTTAAGAATTTTTTTTTTCAGACAAGTGTTAATGCTTGACAGTTTGGCAATTCTGTACAATATAAGGTGACTTTTTGCTTTTTCCAAATTAAGAAAGATGTGAATTTATTTTCCTGTGCAAATTGGTATTACTCTCCTCTGATAAAAAATGTAAATTTAAAGGAATGTGATAAGAATTTAGATTTTAGTAATTTTTTTCTAAAATAAAAAATATCATGGAATGTTTCTATAAATTTGAAATCTTTCAGAAGCAGTAGCTTAAAATTTAACTAGCAAGCATGATAAAACATGCATAAACACTGAGATGAGCAAGATGCCTTGAGGAAATATCGGGATGGCAATGTACCAGAGGAAGAACAAGCAAAACCTGAAAAATCTCCAATCTATTACTTATTTTTTTTTAAAAAAATTATTTTTCACAGCCAACCTGTTTCCTTCTATTATGTCCTTATTTGAGGTTATCCTTTTCAGGATATCCTTTTCAGTTCATGGACTGGCTACAAGCTTGTGTAGACTTGAAAAGATATTTACTTCCTTATAAACATATTTGGGTTTAGTCAATGCTCAACAGAATAAGAGGCTATTATTTATCCCTGTACCTGACTTTCAGAAAAAAGTAACTTTCCTAGTTGTTCTCAGAAATACCTCAGTAAGTTGTAACTGAACTGGAATTACTTACCAATTGAAGTAAAAAACCCACAGAGTAATTATACAGGAATATTGTTCATCAACATTACTATAAAAGTCATGCAATATTTTACAAGTCAGAATACAGGCAATTGCAAGTTCATTTCCTGAAGTGTGAAGTTAAGTTAGTTTTTCAGGTAGTTCAAGGATCATTCACTTCATGCACACTTAAAAACAGAACCTTCCCAGATAGTAGCAAAGATGTGTGCTTTGTCTTAATTTGGATGGAACAGTTTGTTGGTTTGGTCTTTTTTCCCCTCAGATGAACAGAAGTTAAAAAGACTATTTGAGCAGATTTATCTCTCTAGACTACCAAGTGGTACATACAAATACAATTTTTAACTTGGTAAATGCTGGCTGTTTCTGCTGACTCTGTTGGAGTCTTAACAAAACAAATAATGAGTCATGATCTTATTCAATTTAACTTGATAAAAATAGAAGAGCTTTAACTGGTACTGGGTGCTCATTTCATCAAGAAGGCTGAAGTCTGTTATTTACTCATATCAGTGATGCTATCTATATGGCTAACTTGAAAGAAATCAATGGGAGTAATTATGTAGTCATCATCAGAAAATACCAGTTTCATAATGTGGAAAACTGAAATGATTGAGTGTTTTAAAGATTTTTTTAATTTTTTTTTTTTCCCTGTTAAAGTTCTCTTCTTTAACCATGATTTTAAACAGAAAGAATAAGAATGTGCTATATGTTTGGTTGTTGGGTTTTTTTTGTTTGTTTGTTTGTTTGTTTGTTTTTAATTTTATTTTTTATTGAAACAGTTACTTTTTTTCAACTGTAAGTATTGAGCTCCCAAATCTTCAAGCATATTTTCAGGTTGGTCAAAGACTTGATATGCAAGCAAAATATTGTGATAAAGGTGGCTGCCAATTTTACCATTCCTTTAAATATTCATCTTCCAGTAGAGATCATTATAATAACATTTTATAATTGTTTGAAGTGTTGAGATCATAACTGAAAAAGATTAGTAGTCAGGTTACACTGACCTAATGATATGCTTAACTGCAGTTCTTACAAGCAAAAATTTCAATAACCAGCAGAAATGAACCAGTATAATATAGAAGTAGACTTAAATGGAAATTAGTTGTGTGTGCGCACGCACACACACACACACACACACACACACTTGAAACAGCCTTTTGTGTTCAAGAAAGACTAATACAATAGGTCACTTTGCTGGCAGACACATTTTTGAAGACTCATATTTTAAACCACCTTTCCAGATTATGTAGATTTAAAAAATTATGAGAATGCAACACCATAATATCCTAGTGTCTGAGAATACAATATTGTAACACTCTGGTGTTGTCACATAATGTAAAATAAGAGAGACAAGCCTTAACTTCTTGTCATATTTACTATAGAGGAATAATAATCTTTCTACTGTCTAGAATTCTCCAAGTCTTGCTTCATTCCTTATGACTGCCACATCATGATACTTTTGAAAACTATGTCTTGAAAGACAGTAGGTTATAGCTCTCTAATCTTTGGAGTGGCTTTCAAAGAAGTTGCTTGTTGGGGTAGGCAGCGGGTCTGCTGAGCGCCTGACAGAACCGATGGAGTTTGACCTTGGCCAGATAGTCCCATACCCTTAGAAAGGCCTACGTGCAGGAAGGCATACCACACAAGAACAAAGAACTGAGTAAGCTAGGACAAACATAGCAGTTGCAGAAGTCTCATTGAAATAGTTTTGTATAAATATGTTATGTTTAAAATGTTTCAGGTTCTGGATTATGCTTCTATCACTATTATCTAGTCTCCACATAGTAGCAAATAGCCATTTGTTCTAGCTAAGAAAATTGTCTAGTATTTTCCCATTTGATATGCATGGTCCTGAGCGAGTACTATGTGACAACACTGCAGTAAAGGTCTGCCTGCAGAGAATATTAGAACAAAATCCCATTGAAATCAAAGGGATCTATTATTAATCCTGACGTTCCTCATACTTTTTTCTCTTGATCAGTTCACCAATAACTTGATGACTAGTAAAACAACCCCAAAAGAAATCTTCATATCAGGACACCTGAAGAATCAAATGGAGAATTAAATGCTCTGAAATTATTATAAAGTTTAGAATTTGATTTCAAATCCCAAATCAACCATTTTAGTCTAATTTCCACTTGCAACAGATTTTTTTCTTTTACACTGAATCCTACATGTATGTGATTGTGGTGGGGCTGGATGATTTTCAACCTAGGTAGTTTCTCAACCTAATTTAAGTGAAATATTAAATCTACAAAATTAGATTATTTTAAGGGAATCAAAGTACATGGTCCACCCGCTTTTTCAGAAAATAAATGTAGATTTATTTTTTTTTTCCTAAAGGAGTAAATGATGAAATGCAATAATGGGAACAGTGCATCAGCTTTCGAAAAATCTCTAAGGGATTATAGTGTTTAGTCTGAGTTGAAACTCTGTTAAAGTTTTTTGAGACTTCATCCCAAATACAGCTGGAGAAGTTTAAAGTTGTAATATTTTATACTTATGCTTATTCAATTAAATGGTACATTCATATAACATCAATTCATTTAACGGAACACTGTCTATTTAATAGACATATATGGGGACAATTCTCATACAGCTTACATTACTTTAAGTCTGAGCAATGTCATTCAAATCAATTAACTTAATCATTTCAGTGATGTTTTCTTATAGGTATAAGTCTTTTCAGAATTGATGTCTTTAACTACATATTTTTAAAGCAGATATATATTATTTATCTTTTGATGGTTCTGTGGTAATCTGACCTAAAAAGGTTACAGAGCAGATCATCTTGTGGCAGTTCTCATGGACAAGCAGCTGAACATGAGACATCAGTGTGCCCAGGTGGTCAAGAAAGCCAACAGAAACAGTGTGACCAGCAGAAGTGGGGAGGTGACAGTCCCCCTGTGCTCTGCACTGGTGAGGCCACACCTGGAGTGTTGTGTCCAGTTTTGGGCACCTCAATATGAGAGAGATCTTGAGGTACTGGAGCAAGTGCAGAGGAGGGCAACGAAGCTGTTGAAGGGCCTGGAGAATAAATCCTTTGAGGAGCGACTGAAGGAGCTGGGACTGTTTAGCTTGAGGAGGAGAAGGCTGAGGGGACACCTCATCACTCCCTACAGCTACCTGAAAGGACATTGTAGAGAGGTTGGTGCTGGTCTCTTCTCACAGGTGATTAGTGACAGAACAAGAGGGAATGGCTTTAAACTGCAACAGGGGAGGTTCAGACTGGATTTAGGAAAAAAATTTTCACAGCAAGAGTGATCAGACAGTAGAATGGGCTGCCCAGGGAGGTGGTGGAGTCCCCATCCCTGGATGTGTTTAAGGGCTGTTTAGATGAGATGCTGGGGGATATGGTGTAGGGGAGAACTTTGTAGAGTAGGGCTGATGGTTGGACTTGATGATCCCAAGGGTCTTTTCCAGCCTGAATGATTCTGTGATTCTATGATCTTGAATACCATGACATGGCACATGCAGGACAAGCAGGTAATCAGGCCCAGTCATCATGGGTTTATGAGAGGCTGGTCCTGCTTGACTAGCCTCATCTCCTCTACAATGAGGAAACCCACTTAGCGGTTGAGGAAAAAGTTGTGGATGTTTTTTACATCGACTTTAGTAAAGCTTTTGGCACTGTTTCCCACAGCATTCTTCTGGTGGAACTGGCTGATTATTTCTCAGACAGGAGTACTCTTTGCTGGGTAAAAAAAAAAAAACTGGCTGGATGGCCAGGCCCAAAGGGTTTATTGAGTTAAATCCAGTTGGCAACCAGTCCCAGGTGATGTTCCCCAAGTCTTAGTATTGGGGCCAGTTTTATTTAATGTCTTTATTAATTATCTGAATGGGGGGATAAAGAGCATTGTCTGTCAGTTTGCAGACAACACCAAGTTGGGCAGGAGCGTTGATTTGCTTGAAGGTAGAAAGGCTCTACAGAAGGATCTGGTCAGGCTGGATCGATGGGCCAAGGTCAATTTTATGAGGTTCAACAGAGCTAAGTGCTGGCATCTGCACTTGTATCACAACACCACCATGCAGTATTACAGACTTGAAGAAGAGTGGCTTGAAAGCTGTCTGGCAGAAAAGGATTTGGAGGAGTTGGTCAACTGCCAGCTGAGTATGAGCTGGCAGTGTGCTGAGATGTTTAAGAAGGCCAATAGCATCCTGGCTTGTATCAGAAATAGTGTGAGTGGAAGGACTAGGGAAGCAATCATCCCCTTGTAATCAGCACTGGGGATGCTGCACCTCAAATATTGTTTTGGGCCCCTCACTACCAGAAAGTCATGGAGGTGTTGGAGCATGTCCAAAGAAGAGCAACGAAGATGGTGAAGGATTTAGAGAAGAAATCTTAGGAGAAGTGGCTGAGAGAACTGGGGTTGTTTAGTCTGGAGAAATGAGTCTCTGGAGAGATCTTATCGCTCTCTATGATTACCTGAAAAGAGGATATAGGGAGGTGGGTGTTGGTCTCTTTTCCCAAGTAACAAGTGATAGAACAAGAGGAAGGGGCCTCAAACTCCTCTTGGGAACTCCTCCTCCTCCAGGGGAGGTTTAGACTTGATATTAGCAAAAAATTGTTCACCAAAATTGTTGCAAAGCATTGAAACAGGCTGACAGAGAAAGTGGTTGAGTCACTGTCCCTGGAGGCATTTAAAAGACATGTAGACATGGCACTTAGGGACATATTTTGATGGTGGACTTGGTAGTGTTAGTTTTATGGTTGGACTCAATTATTTTTAGTCTTTTCCTACCTAAATAATATTATGATTCTATTATTATAATCAGCAGTAACAAAACAACTACCATATTTTTACAAAAAGAAAGCTTAAAATTAGAAAAATAAAAAACTTTAAATGTTCAGACTTAGTAGATATTTAAGAAATGGAAAACAGTCTCCCTTCTTAAACTCAGATTAAGAATATACAGGCAGAAAACATTAAAGACTCATGTAATTCAAAAGATGATGATGATGATGATGAAGATAATAATAATAATAAAACAGCAACAACAAAACCACAGTAAAAACCAATAGAATAAATATGCATCTTTGCACATAGAGAACATATGTCCTTGAACTCCTCCTTAGGGGAAATTATGCTCATTGAAAAGACTATCAATAAATTTTCTGTTGTCCTCTTTCTTATCTGTAAACTGGTTTATACAGATATCAGAATTTACTAAAATAAATAAATAAAACACTGAAAAGCTGTCACTTCTCAAAAGTCAAAGAATTATTATTTGATCTGGCATTAAATTAAGGCTAGGTGTCGGTTTCTTAGGGTGTTTTTCTTTTTAATTTAATAGCAATATATTTAGGAAGGGTCATGGTGTTGATTTAATGTGTACTGGTTTGTTCAGGTGACCTAATCTATAGGTCTACTTTCACATTCAGTTGCTGCTTAATATCTACTAGGTAAATCTCTGATAAATCACATGTTTATACCCTTGGTTCTGCTCCCATAGCTTTCCATAACATTGTGTCTGGATTGCTATTGAACACGTGTGAAACAAGAGAACACAACTTCTAATCTTGCAGCTAAGCATTAAAACATTATGAACAAATTACAAAGCAAACAGTCCTGCATTTTAAATCTCATTATCTAATATATTGTTTTACACATCAATCATTATTTTTCTACTGATTACAAGGAGAAAATATTTCTGTGATTATTAAATAACAAGGAAGAGAACAGATAGGATAAAGGTGTGACCCCATGGATTTTGCAAAACTGTACATTAAAAAAGTGACATAAAAAGATGTGAAGATATTAAAGGCTGAAGCAACTGTTAGAAAGCACATAGATAAAGTAAGGATTATCTAAATTTACACTTCCTTAACTTCAGGTACTAAAACTAATGCATAAAAAACCAACATTAATATATATAAAAAAAATAATTGCTGAGATATGTTAACTACCTTCAGTCATACACTGAGGGTAAAACATCCTATAACAATTCCACGTCAGAAGTGTTCAACCTGTTCAACCTGTGGGCCATCCTGAGGAACTGCAACATTAGGCTGTTAAAGAATTTTTGTATACTACACTTACCCTTGTAAACTATCAAATGTAATGTGTGAGACGAATAATTTTTCCTCATTTCCAAGGGACAAAATTCAGCTCCTATACTGAGGTCAGGTAGACATATACAGACACACATAGACACAAAAGAAGCTATAAAATATAGATGGTGTATAGTAAACTTTTATTAGTGTAAGTTTAGAATGGGTGCACTACTCTGGGTAACAAAACCCAGCACACTTTTTCTGGCTCAGATCAAACGAAAACATTAAAATCTTTCACCAGAGCACTTTGCTTCCACTTGGAAAGTCAAATGTTTTCATTGCTAGAGCTGGTAATGAAAGTGTCAATAAAGGAAGGTTTAAAAATTGAGAAAATTCTAAAATGACAAATCAATCATCTGCCTGGTTTTGTTATGAGGAAATTAAGAAATCCTCTCTGAGAAATTTCATTAAAATCTAGTTTTAGGTCCAGTTCAAGGGTGAGATTTTTTGAAAATGTTTAAATTTCTCATAGTACATAAATTAATTTACTACCAACTTTGGCAGTTTCCATTCATTACTATATACCACAAAGAAGACAAAAAGTTCATCAATAATATATCTAAATTTCATGTGCATGCCATGCTTCGAAGTGCAGCATCTCAAAACCTTTAAAGATGAGGAAAGTCGTTATGAAAGCAGGTGATATGAATCAAATTTAACAGATGGAATTGTTATTGTTATAGTTGCATGAAGTTGCTTCTTTTTTTTTTTTTTTTTTTTTTTTTTTTTTTTTTTGACAGCAGATCAGAAACTGATATTGCTCATTTTACAGCTTGAATGATTACAACTTTGTAAAGAAAATCCTATATGTTGAGGGGGAAAATTTTCTATGATGACAGTTTATAGTTACTAGTTCTTTTTTTAGTGATGGTTGTTTTATCAGTTTCATGATATTCTCCTGAGGAAATTGGTATCAGAGTACTTCTTTGGTTTAGGAAAAGAGTTTATTTCTTGACCCTGGTCCTTTAAAACATTTTTCCAGCTGCTAACAGTTTGTCAAATGTCAAAAAAAGAGAAAAAAAAAATCTTCATCATGCAATGTTCTATACTGACTCCCTGTTTTATTTTGGAACTTTGAGCATTTTTGCCCCAAGTATGTAAGCTATTTCTGAGAAAAAAAAAAATTAGTTAAAAAAAAAAAAAAAGAAGATTTCATACCAGAAAAATCCCAAACTTTTTCTCTCAGATGTTTTATTCCCTCCAGAGTTTGGTTAGAGGACTACAAAGTTCACCTGTAAGTTAAAACTCTGCTATTACTAAACATGTAAAATCAAGCTAAATTTAGCATAGCAAAAAATTTCATGGACATATGATTTACTTGTACCCAGCTATTAGCTTCTGGCAGGTGCACTAATCTGACTATTTGTCTCTGGGGAAAGAGTTTCTTCTACTCATTATTAGCAAGAATCATAAACAGAATCATCTGGTTTCAAAAAGACCTTGAAGATCATGCATCCAACCATTGACATAACACTGACGGTTCTCAACTTACACCATATCCCTAAGTGCTATGTCAACCCGACTCTTAAACACCTCCAGGGATGGGAAACCTACCACCTCCCTGGGCAGCCCATTCCAATGCCCAACTACCCCTTCTATAAAGAAATGCTTCCTAATATCCAGTCTAAACTTTTCCTGGCACTACTTGAGGCCATTCCCTCTTGGCCTATTTCTTGTTACTTGGTTCATGGGACTTATCCCCAGTTCTCTGCACCCTCCTTTCAGGGAGCTGTAGAGGGCGATGAGGTCTCCCCTCAGCCTCCTCTTCTCCAGACTAAACACCCCCAGTTCCCTCAGCCGCTCCCTGTACGACCTGTGCTCCAGACCCTGCACCAGCTTCGTTGCCCTTCTCTGGACACGCTCGAGACATTCAATGTCCTTTTTGTAGTGAGGGGCCCAAAACTGAACACAGGAATCGAGGGGCGGCCTCCCCAGTGCCGAGTACAGGGGTCAGATCCCTTCCCTCTCCCTGCTGGCCACGCTATTGCTGACACAAGCCAGGATGCCATTGGCCTTCTTGGCCAACTGGGCACACTGCTGGCTCCTGTTCAGCCGGCTGTCAATCACCCCCCCAGGTCCCTCTCTGACTGGCAGCTCTCCAGACACTCCTCCCCAAGCCTGTAGCGCTGCTGGGGGTTGTTGTGGCCCAAGGGCAGCCCCCGGCATTTGCCCTTATGGAAACTCCTCCAGTTGGCCTCAGCCCATGGCTCCAGCCTGTCCAGGTCTCTCTGCAGAGCCTCCCTACCCTCGAGCACATCAACACTCCCACCCAACCTGGGGTCATCTGCAAACTGACTGAGGGTGCACTCGATCCCCTCCTCTAGATCATCAATAAAGATGTTAAACAGGAGTGGCCACAAAACCCAGCCCTGGGGGACACCACTCATGACCGGCCGCCATCTGGATTTAACTCTGTTCACCACAACTCTTTGGGCCCGGCCATCCAGACAGTTTTTTACCCAGTAAAGAGTGTGCCCATCCAAGCCTTGAACAGCCAGTTTCACCAGGGGAATGCTCTGGGAAACAGTGTCAAAGGCCTTACTGAAGTCAAGGTAGACAACAGCCACAGCATTTCCTTCTTCATTATGTGGGTCATCCTGTCATAGAAGGAGATCATGTTTGTCAGGCAGGACCTGCCTTTCATAACCCCATGCTGACTGGGCCTGAGCATCTGGTTGTCCATTATATGACTTGTAAGGGCACTCGAGATGACCTGCTCCATGACCTTCCCTGGCACCGAGGTCAGACTGACAGTTCTATAGTTCCCTGGATCCTCCTTTCTGCCTCTCTTGTAGATGGGTGTCACATTTGCCACCCTGCAGTCCAATGGGACCTCCCCAGTCAGCCATGACTTCAGGTAAATCATGGACAGCGGCTTGGCGAGCACATCTGCCAACTCTTTCAGAACACTTGGGTGTCACAAGACTTGTGTGCATCCAAGCGGTGTAACAGGTCTCTGACCACTTCAGCTGTGCTGACCTCAGGCTCCTTCCCCTCCCCATCTCCCAGCTCCTGAGGCTGGGTGTGCAGGGAACAGCCAGTTCCACTGCTAGAGACTGAGTCAAAGTAGGCTTTGAGCACCTCAGCCTTTTCCTCATCCTTTGTTATCATGTTTCCCTCTGCATCCAGTAAGGGAGGGATATTTTCTCTAATCCTCCTTTTGCTATTTCTATGAAGCTAAATTTCATAATGTCCAACACACAGGGAAGACTCTTCCTTCTGTGTTCTTATCTGTCTTCTTACTCTTTGCTGAAGCAAAGAGTGAAAGGAAATGGATCAAATTGCAGAAGGCTCAGGAGGCCCTGGTAGACTCAGTAGAGGCACAGTGGAGGCAAACAATGAAATAGGATATGAGCTCATGCATTAGAGATCTGGCCTGTTACTCTAAAAGTCTTAACACTGATGATATCACGTTAGGTATCAAAATGATATATTAAAAAATGAAGATTATCAGAATAAAGGTTTGCTTCATGTATCTAGACACGTCAGTTTTCAACTGCTCAGACTGCTCTACTTGTTGCAAAATAAGCTTATACACTGCATGTTGTGGAACCAAAATCATACAATGAAGAATTATTGTGCTTAAGATGATGCAAGAGCATGAAGATTTCCCAAAAACATCGCAGAGAAGAAAGGACACCATATTCCCCAGAGAACGCCTGTGCCAAAGAGATCATATGAGAAGCTGGGCATGTTTCTCATATGATCTCACCAGCACTACAATATTTGGCCTGTGGTCTTTTCTCATTTACTGAATGGTTAACATAGAGAGACCATGATCCACAGTGGTGAAAGTACTGAGTTAACAGCTACAGCTGAATTGGATTTAAAGATGGGCTTTCGACATAGCAAGTAACCTACAACAGTATATTGTGTTACTTGTATGCTGCTGAATGTTCAGGGAGGATTTTCAGAATTAGTAGAAAATTTTGTAAGTCTTGTAGAATCTTAATGTTTAAAATGTACTTATTCACTCCACAAAACTGTATTTTTAGAGCAACAATCTCTAAACTAGCTGACTACACATTATTAAATTTTAGCAAATGTGATAAGGAACTGTTTGCTGGATCAGATTTAACTTAAAATATAAGGTACTTAATAAGGTATATACCTGTCTGAATTGTGTCTCTAATTCTTTTGCTCATACCCCTTGAGACTAATAAAGAGCTCTCCAAAGGCCAAAAGGCATTCTGAAAAATCTATTTTGGTCATATATTTTCCAACATGCTTCTATGTCCATCTTACTAGACCTTTGGTCTTTCTAACTTATTGCAAAATGTTTATGTAAGGTAAATTTAATCCAGAAAATTATATCACTTACAAAAAGAAGCAAGTCTGGAAAATCTATTTGAGTTCCTTTTGATTTTAATAATTAGTACTGAGGAAGAGTGTTGATGTCATTCCCTTTACCAGCCAGCCAGTTCAACCAAAACCAGAATAGTATTCCAAGTGTGAGTGTGAATAAGGAGTGGTGGCTAGTTGCAATCTTAATTTTGTTTTTTACAGCTTCATTTGAAAGTATTTAGTCTAATCAATAGAAGAAATCTAAGAGGCTGCCTGTATCTCTCTGATATGTTGCCATGACAACAGCTGACACTAACACATCAGGTGACAATATCAGATTCTGTAAATGTTTCTTGACATTAGCAGACAAATGCTTTCAGTATATAACTCAAAAAAACTCATGCTTCCCCTACTCTGTATTCTGTCTTGCAGTAGTGCAGTAAAGTGACTACAAGACACATGATAATAATTTTACTGGGGCTGCGTAAGCTTGTGAGTTACAAAGAAACCATCACTGATCTCTGAAGATGGCTTGTGAAGTAATAACCTTATCTTTCATCTTAATGACATTAATGCTTAACTTAGCATTAAAAGCCATGAAGTTTCAAATAAGTTACTCATTTCTGGTTTTATTTATCTGGGACTTATCTGTCTTAACATTCCCTTAAAAACAGTGAAGACAGTAAAGATAGTGTCCTCAAATCCATGCCTTTCCTTCTGAAAGAAGTTACCAGTTCCCAGCTGACTGGCTGCCCAGGTGGTTCAGGCTAAAAGCAATAGCCAATGTGACAGTTTTGATGTTTATGGTTAATTTATAGGCTTATTTCTCATACTTTTAATGAATTGAACTATAGAAATAGGTGCTACTTCTTCAGAATATGCAAGTAGCATTCATATTGAGCTAAAGTAACCCTCCTGCAGTGACCTTTAAACTGTCAGAATCTGAGGATGTATGCCAGGATGTGAGTATGACTCTGTGTGTGTGGAAAGGCAGTGAAGCAATCTTACATTTACTTGGTTCAGTGATGAACAAAGTCACAGAACACGCATTTAAATGAAGTAATGTAAAACACTGTTAACTTGTATATAAGATAAACTGAGGTGCCATATCTGTAAACTTTAAGCGATATTTTTTTTTTTTTGTAGTTTATTTTAAAAAAATCTCTTCTTTTGTACTTCATCTATACTGGGGCTTGCACATAAAACTGTTTAATTTTAATCCTTCATTGATTGAGAAGATTACCATATTGTATAAAATGTTTATATAAATAAAACACAAGGTGATTTCACACTTGAAAATGTCAAGTGTTTTTAATTTCTTCCAGTATGAGAATTACAAAAGCAGTCAGTAAAGTCCTGTTCTTACTGCCCCTTGATGTCTGAGAAAATAAAAATTCTGAATTATTATTAAGTAAGCCAAAAGCAAAAATATTCCAGCCTATTTATAAACTAAAGGGCAATAATTTAGATAAATTACGTTCCTCTCAGTTTGAAGCACATTAAACAAGAAACCTTAGCTAAATGTTTTGAAAACTTTTATCATTAATTTAAAATGACTGAAAAAATTGGGATTTCTCAGTCTGGTTACTAACACCAACATTTTTTTTTAAATTATTATTACTTCCTCCTCCTTTGATAAGTAATTTGAATCAAAATTAAGTAGCTCCATAATATTGCATTTTTGTGTGATAGCTTTTAAAAATACTGAGGTGAGTTCAGGAAAAAGTTTATCATCTGTTCAGTTATGAAAAATTCTATCAGATTACATTGTAGATGATCCAGTCCTATACTACTCCTCCCACCTCCTAAAAGCCCAGCAAGAAAATTAAAAACCAAACAAAAAACCAAACAAAACCCCGCAAAATACCCCCCCCCAAAAAAAAAAAAAAAAAAAAAAAAAAAAAAAAAACAAACCAAACCCCAGAATAGGTTATTTTTAATAGTTTAAGGTGAGGAGCTGTAACATGGGCTAAATAATTGTTTCAGTAATACTGATGAAATTCCCTAGGAACTCTATTGGCTTTCCCCAGTCAGGTTAGAGTTTTCTATTGCATTTATAAGATATAAATACTGCTCTGCAATATGTGTATCATTCTAGAGCAATCCTCATAAAGGCAATAGAAATATAAACTTTCACTATAGGTACTGCTGATATTGGTAATGTTAATTATTTCTAAGATTTATATTTGGGGACTGCTAAAATGTGCAGATACTATTTTCACCCTGCTTTAGTATGTTTATCTATCCTAGATCAACTGTTTAACTTTGCTCATATATCAATCCTTTGCATCCACTGCACAATCATTAAAGAAAGATATTTCAGTTCAGTTAATACTAGAGTGACAGTTGAAGAGGCAAGCATAAGCTCTGCATAGAATTTGTTTTTATATTTGAAAAAATATTTTAAAACAAACAAAACAACCCAGTATACCCAAGGTAGTAAATGGTCTGACCATTTCTTCTTCTGACCCTGTGTAGGTCCTTTTAAAAGATACTAAGTATTCCCCTTAATAACAATAGAGAAGTGCAGCAAAATTAACTTTATATTACTACATGGACTAAATGGACATCACTGGATTATTTAAGTGGTGTTTTCTGTCCACTGAAATCAAGTGACAGGAAATAGGTGATACTATACCATGAAAATAGAGTTCCTTGAAAGCTCTTTTACAGTTGATGCATATATGAAGTTAAACTGACAAGCTTGGGCAATAAGCCTTATAGCCAGTGCTCGTGAGGGTAAAGAGGACATGCCAGGACATAACCTTATGCTAAATAATGAACTATATGTTATTTCAGTTGTAAAATACAATAGAAACGTTACCAAAAATTTGTGGGGCAGTTGGAATTCCTCTATGTGCAATGGGAGACAGTTGGCACTCTCTAAAGCCCCCTTTTTGAAAAGAAACTGATATTATTAATCTTCTGACACAGAACAAAAAAAAGAAAGAAAAGTCCCCAAGCTTAAACCCTTTAGCAGAAAGAAACAAGCCCATGCAGCATTCAGAGTAAGTACACAGTTTCCAACTAATCCAGTTTCACGGTAACTCTCTTCAAAGATGCCTGCACAGAAATGAGCTTTCTGCTTCACAGATTGCTGTTCACTATTTTCCACTCAAACTACAGCAAGGCTGTTCTATCTGTCTCGCCTGAATATCAGAAGACAGGCCCCAGAGATTCCTCCTGTGAAACCAAAGAGTTATGTAGAGCACCAAGTACTTTAACTGAGCAAGTGTTTCTCATTACACTTAACACATGTGACCATCACAAGTGCTATGTGGAATACAGTACTGCTGGGAGAAAGTTTTATGGATTTCTGTTGAAAAGAAATATTACACTATATTTTTAGGGCACCTGTATTACAGTGTACATGGCAAAAGCCTAAATAAAAGACATTTTCATTCCTTGGATTGGTAACCTATCAATTAAAAAAAAAAAAAAAAAAGCTTCACTACTGATGGGCTAGTAATTTGACAGTGAAGATCTGCATGCTTATAAAACTAAAACAGTCATAGAGAGATTTGAATTAATTTTGGTTTGTATTTTTACTTAATAATGTAATAATAATGTAAATAACTTCTGTAAAATGGCAGTACTGAAGATGAAGGACTATCATGTTAACTGCTGAACTACTCTAGCACAGCTGAGGTATGTTTCTCTGTGCACAGTGCTAATTATATATCAGTCACTTGTATTATTAAAAAAAATATTCAATGCATCAGATTTTCTGTCAAATATTTCAACTCTTTCAAAACAGCAGTGCTACTGACATGAACAGAAAGGATAATGTGTAGTGATATTAGAAGTGTGACCACCTACTCCAGCTACTCTGGCCCAGGACCATCCCTCCTGTCTGACCACTGGAGCCCAGCCCAGTGCCCTGTGGACCCCAGGTTTCTGCCCAGGCTGAAGGATGCAGGTGCCACTTTCCCTTTTGCAGGTTCAACCACTAACAATACTGAGCATCTATCCCAGAGACACACAGACAGATAGACACACAGGTACATACACACACAGAGAAGACACTGAAACACACAGACGCACAGAGGATACCAACACAGTGGTCACACAGACAAGGTGCTGCCATCAAGACCAACCACATAAAGGGCTCACCTAAAAAAAGAACACAGACAGCCAAGTCCCTGCATCGTCTTGGGCTGGCAGAGACAGAAGGTCACTAGTGCAGGCACACACACAACATGTTCACAAGCACATGCACATTCACAGACCCCTTGAGTACCAGCTCAGCTCCTCTGCCTGTCCTGCACATCTGCCCAGATACTGAGACCTCTTATTCATCCCACGGGCTCCTAATTCAACAGGTGGTCTAGCTTGGTGCTCACTGCCAAATGCAGCACTCGCACACTCATCCCACAGACACCCCACTCTCACAAGGTCCCCCTGGACATAGTAGCATGGACCCTTCACCCACCTGGTAACCTGGACCAGACCCATGTCTCCCCCTACCCATGGCTCATCCAGCTTGAGGTTTTGGAACAGTATGCACACACAACCCATACACACCTGGTTTGAGTAAGATACAGATGTGCAGCACCCACCCAGCAGCTGACACCAGTCATATGGGCTGTGACCCGCAGTACTGCTCAAGCCCCTGGTGCTGAGCCTCTTGCTCACCTCATTAACACTAGTCCCCCAGTATCTTTTTTTTTTTTTTTTTTTTTTTTGGGATACATGCTATTCTTGCCCTAGTCCCCACTCTCTGCAGTTGCTGACACCACAGACCAGGGGTGCCTTCACCTCCAGTCTGACTCCAGTAGCTAGCACCATACACATTTCACTCATATGCATACAGATCTCACCAGTATCTGGCACTTAGTCCTTGCCACACACATACACACAGGATAGAGAGTGACAATATGTGGGAGAGTTAAGGAAAGATTTAAGAAGAGGAAAAGACATACTGGAGTGTCTGGGCACAGGGATCAACCAGACGTGTGCTGACCAGCCTGATTTTTACACACAGCCTGTCCCTTTGATATCTTTTTCTATCTATCCCTGCTTCGTTCCACTGATTCTCATACCCCTTCGGGTCTGGTCCAGCATCCCCTCTGGATTAAAATTTTAAGCAAAGTCCAGGCTGATCTTCCTGGAAGTGGCACCTGTATTTTTTTGGTAACCCATCAGTTAGTGTGAGTGGTGAGGTCTGTTTCTTGTCATTGTCCCCATGTTTGTTTTGCCAGGTCTGTGTCTTTTGTTCTAGTTTCCCCCTTTTCCCCTTATTTTCTGAATTGTCAAGGTCCACATCTAGATAAACTCACTGGAATAAACATTCTCACTCTCTCAAATGCTCTCACAGTAATTGCAATTGTCCAGGTCTGCCTCCCATCACCACCTTGCTTATCATTTGTAGGTCAGGTTTATGGTTTCCTCCTTTTCTTATTATCTCTTCTCCACTGAAAAAGGTCATTGACCAGATATGCTTAAAAGAGCACTCACCGTCCTTTCCACATACCTTTACAGGTAGCAATTACTATTTTAGGTTACTGAACAGCAATTATTTTAAAATATTTTCTACCAACAGAAAGTAAAACTTAAAGAACTATAAAAATTTTTTGAGAACCTACACAAAGTAAGACAAAGGAAAGAACAGATTATATATCCCTGTGCCAAAAGATTTCTCCATATTCTATTAAATTTCCACCATTAACAACTTTTGCTTTGCCAGCAGTACTTTTGGCTACATTTTGTAATGTTTTTTACTGTCATGACACTAACAGTTTTGTTAAGATACCACAGATTTAACTGCTATATAATTAGGACAGATAGGAAGAGTAATTTTGCAGAAAATTGTAAAATGCCAGTGCTAATACAAAATGAAAATAAAAGATGGTCATGAAACAGAAAACAGGCAAAATCATAAATCTCCAGGAGGCTGCAAAGGTCCCTGAAATTTTCAGAATTTTTCAAGCTTCTGAGTTTAGGTTTCAGGCGTTAGTTTTGAGGTTGTTCATTTGGTTGGTTTTTTTCCAGTTAAAGAAGAGAACAAAAATTTCTGAATTCCAAAAATTTCCAGAATTTAAGGTAAAATCACAGAACCTTATCCCACACAGAAATCAATGCTTTGCTTACATTAAGCACAGTTTAACAATAATCATTGGTTTTCTGTCACTTTTTATACAATTAGCCCTCACATACTCATCCTCTTGGGCTCACTGATTTCCTTATCAACAACTCAATAGACTCATCTACTCTTCTTTATGATTACAAACTCTCTGGCAATTGAATCTACTCATGAATATAGACTTCTGTCCTTCAATATGGTCCTTTTACTTTTTTTGCATGTGTCACAAACCTACAAATGCATAACATATATAAGATTAAAAGGTTAAGTGCTTGAAATGAATAATTCAGATTTAGAAAAAATTATTTCATTCATACCTTCACTTTCCTTCATCTTGATCACCGCTCACTCTCATTCACAATCACATACATCATATCGACTCAATTCATAACTGGTTTGCTAAAATAAATTTTATAGTCCGAATTGCCTCTAATTTTTTTCCTTGAAGTTCTTAGCCATTTCTCAAATTCCATGAGCAGACCTGCAGCTGATGTAGACTAGCAATTTTCCAGTAAATTCAATAGAGAAAAGTCAATATATACTTGCAAAGAATCTCATCCTCAAACATGTTGTTGTTGTCTGTTTTCATCTACCTCCACATCTCCACTTCTGACCACATCTATGTTTTCTGCTGCCTCAGAGTCCTATCACCTCATCTCAATCATTTGTTTCAATAACTGATCCATCTTCTATTCTCAGAGACTTACTACTCTTTGTATTCTGATTTTCTTCTAAATTCCTATTCTTACTAACCACATTAAAATATCTACAATATATTTTTACATGTTTCTTCTGAGATTAAAACTAAATTGTGAAATTTATCTCTTAATATCGAGGAAAAAATGCAACAGAAACAAACTTTAGGAGAAAAGAAAGGAAAAAAAAACCCAACAAAAACTGACAGAGGTGAATTGATTATTTAGGAATGGAAAATATTTATATAAAACCTCTTAAAAAATGAGAATAAAAACAATGAGTATTGAGTTAGACTAAACCCATTAAGCGGCAGACTTCCAGAAAATGCTGAGAGGGGATTTACTGGCACAAGGACAACTTGTACTCTAAGAAAACATGAAGAGAAAGTGAAGGAAAGTAGGGTTCAGGAAAATTATGAAACATGAATTCCTGGAAGGCTTGGAGAGTAACATTATGATGTTCTGTAAATTATCTGTCATAGAATAATGGTAGAATAGGCATGGAATAGATTGCTGTCATTCCACATATTTAAAACCCCTTACACCTTTATGTCAGTGAAAACTTTAATTAAAATTAAACCAATTAAAAAGAGTACTTTCTACAGTAAAAAAAAAAAAAAAAAAAAAAAAATTCCAAATAAATTTATTTATATTTCACTAGTTTGCCAATGAAAAAAATCATTGCTTTTCAATAAAATTGCAAGTAATATTAGTTGGGTCAGTTCTAAAGATGCTTAGGATGCATGGATTTCATTTACTTTATTGGAAATTTTAGGTAGTCAGTACAGATGAAAATTGATGGAAAATTGACAAATACATATTGCAATCAGAACTTCAATAGTTTGCTTTTTTTTTTTTTCCTAAGGAAAAGCAAAAAATGTTTTCCTTGTGTAAAAAGGATTTCATCCCTACAATTAATTTAAAATGTCTCTAACAATCATTACCCCTGCCTCCACTTCACCTCAAACTGTAATCAAATTGATACTATATATGCCTAGCTCCATTTTAGACATTCAAACACATTTAATACATTTTTGGCCAAATGTAATACGTTCTTTATAATCTCATCTATGGAGATGAGAGCACTTCAGCTGTAAGAAAGCACTTACCTGAGTGAAGAACAATATTTTGCTAAACAATTACTCTTCCTGATGTCAGTCAGAAAAAGTAAGTTATTTTATCTCATTTCATGGGATTTGAATTATACTGAGATATTGGCAGGACCTGAAACACTCCACAGGGTTTTTTTGTTCTTTTCTCTCTTGCCCCCATCCCCCGCCCC
>NW_020799143.1:11017941-11095056 GCF_003259725.1 Athene cunicularia
CCCCCAATCATGCTAGGCTCTGTCTTCTCTCCTAACAGAAATAGGATAAACATATTCATCATGTACTTCCATAACTCTTTTGTAAGTCTTTCCTATTTAATCTATTTTACAAGTCAACAAACTAACATTCAGTTTCACATTTATACTTGTTGCGGGGTGGGAAATTAATTTTGCTGATTTAGTGGAGATAAACCCTGCTGCTGGTGAAATGTTCACCTTTATATTTTAGGGAAGAGGAGTGAAGGAGCAATGCTTGATCACAGAGAATTATTTTGGTTCATGTAGATTTTAATATCTGTCAGTATCTCAAATAATTCAAATAAACCACATAATTTGAATTTCAGCTTTTATTATGTCCAGGATTTCCCTATTTGACAGTATCAGGGTCCCACAGCTATTCCATAAATTAAACTAAAGCAACTGTATTTTCAAACCCATTCTCTCACCATTTAGATGTTATCCTACAGTTCAAAGCAGTAAAGCAAGCAAGAAGACAAGGAATCTGGCCTCATATTTCTTATTTGTAATATCTGTCATACTACTTTCATTTCACCTCAAGCAGTTCTCTATAGAAATCTAAGATTTTTAATTTAATGATTTAGCTTACTGACTCTTGAAAAATAATGGAATTTTTCTCACTGAATAATGAAACTGTTAATCTGAATTACCACTTTAAAAAAAAAAAAAATTAGTTTGTGGTTACACAAAACAAAAAAAAAGGTTTTCAGTATATCTTTTTGTTTAGCTACATTTCCTTTCTATATGCTGACACACAGTAGGTTTACTCATTGTGATAATATACGAAATACTCCAGCAGATGCAAGGCAGGGACTGAGGAATGGAAACGAGTGGAGCTACGTAGCTCTGCTGAATCCATAAAAAACTAGATTGGTTTGCAGCAACTCTATCCCCACAGTACTTTTCCTTGTGGACAGATACAGGCACTTACAATTCACTCTACTTCTAACCAACAAAAAGTAAGCAATCTCTCTCCTTATTTTACAACTTTATTTTAAGCAATATGCACAACTATAACTATTATGAAAAGTTGTAGTATGTTACGGTGATTGCTAAGCATTATACATTATAGATAATTTCCCCTCAGATTACCAACTTCCTTTAGCAATAAACATTCTTGCTAAATGTTCTTTAGTGATCAGAAAACAAAAACAAAATCAAAACAAACAAACAAAAAAAACAACCAAACAAAAAAAAAACCAATGTGATAAATGATGTGTGAAAATAAATATGTTAAATATATATGTATTTATTTTTGTAATTCATTCATATATATATGAATGTAAGTTTGCAGATGACCCCAAGTTGGGTGGGAGTGTTGATGTGCTCGAGGGTAGGGAGGCTCTGCAGAGAGACCTGGACAGGCTGGAGCCATGGGCTGAGGCCAACTGCAGGAGTTTCCATAAGGCCAAATGCCGGGGGCTGCCCTTGGGCCACAACAACCCCCAGCAGCGCTACAGGCTTGGGGAGGAGTGTCTAGAGAGCTGCCAGTCAGAGAGGGACCTGGGGGTGCTGATTGACAGCTGGCTGAACAGGAGCCAGCAGTGTGCCCAGTTGGCCAAGAAGGCCAATGGTATCCTGGCTTGTGTCAGCAATAGCGTGGCCAGCAGGGACAGAGAAGGGATCTGACCCCTGTACTCGGCACTGGGGAGGCCGCCCCTCGATTCCTGTGTTCAGCTTTGGGCCCCTCACTACAAAAAAGATATTGAATGACTCAAGCGTGTCCAGAGAAGGGCAACGGAGCTGGTGCAGGGTCTGGAGCACAGGTTGTACAGGGAGCGGCTGAGGGAACTGGGGGTGTTTAGTCTGGAGAAGAGGAGGCTGAGGGGAGACCTCATCGCCCTCTACAGCTCCCTGAAAGGAGGGTGCGGAGAGCTGGGGATGAGTCTCTTTAACCAAGTAACAAGTAATAGGCCAAGAGGGAATGGCCTTAACTTGTGCCAGGAAAGGTTTAGACTGGATATTAGGAATCATTTCTTTACAGAACGGGTTGTTAGGCGTTGGAATGGGCTGCCCAGGGAGGTGGTGGAGTCCCCATCCCTGGAGGTGTTTAAGAGTCGGGTTGACATAGCGCTGAGGGATCTGGTGTAGTTGGGAACTGTCAGTGTTAGGTGAATGGTTGGACTGGATGATCTTCAAGGTCTTTTCCAACCTAGATGATTCTGTGAGTATGTGATATATTATATAAACATATGTGCATATAAAATATGCATGTATATAAACAAATCTGTATAGTAATGTTTCAACTGGCATTTTAGTGTATTGAAGATGTTTTATTTAAGCTTCATTTCATATAGTTTGCATTTTCCTCAACAGACTTCATACAGACATAGATAACCTTTATTGGAAAATTTTACAGCTTCTTAAAAGTACCAGTCCAGAAAATAAATTCTTACCTAACTTTGTCCCTTGTCAAATGTCTCAGGTACAGACAGATTCAGTATTGAAGCAGTGTAGATGAAGAAAACATGGAAGTAAGAAGTGGAAGGTGAAGACATGGACAAAAGGGATGCTTTAAGACAGAGCAAGCTGTTGGGAATCACAAGTAGAGAAGTTTTTCACAGGAACAGCCTAAGTTGTACTTCTGTTTTATTATTTATACATCCAGTGTCTTATGCTAGTTAGCTTAAAATGTATTTAGAAATAATTCACATGCCTTCAGAAGTGTGAATACAATATTACTTAGGATGCATCTGCATTAGTTTCTCTCTACCTAATATAAAATTCAGGACCCCAAACCATGGAAGTATTTACAATCTGGTTATATTTGTTTGTAAGTGTTTTCTCAGGGTACAAAGGTATGACTATGTATAGATTTTCTCCAAATAACAACCTAAGTACCTGAGGACAAAACTACAATTTTTGCATACTGTACTGTAAATGTCCCATCAATGTTTTAATGATGACAGCAACAATATTTATTGTAATTGAAAACCAGAAAGATAGCATCCTTTTCACTGCTGTCATCCTACTTTTTTATCAATACTTTTTTCTAAAATTTAAAATACACTCTGAGCTTAAATTCTTTCATTCAGAGTACAGCCACCTTTAAAACTATATGGCAGCATGAGAGAATAGAAAATTCTAGAGGAAAAGCAAAACAACAAACAGTTTTTCCATTAGAAACACAACTTCACAAGGGAAAAGTTCTCAAAAGAAACAAGATATGAAAATATATCAATAGTCCACAAGGAAAATATAATAACTCCTGAGGTGATCTACACGTTTTATTTTTGTTCATTAGGGTGACCTATTCCCTGACCTGTGACTCTGTTTCATTCTGAAACTAATGAGGAATACAAAGGTCTTCTTAACTCATGAAAATCAAATGTGCTTTAAGCCCCAAGGTACTATGTATTTATTTCCTATTTGGAACATTTCAGGATTGTTCTTTCAAAACTGCCTATAGGAAATAAAAAGTACTCTCTTCTGCAGAAAAATAATACGAGAAGTACAATAGCACACAGTATATGAAATCTCTTTGTGCTGCATAATCAGCTAACTCTAACTTTCAAAAAACTGTGAATGACATGAAAAACCTATTTTTTTTATTCTTCCCCTCTGTTGCAATTTACTTAAGATTTATTTTTGTAAAATAAGGTATATATTAAAAATCCTCAATCTCTGTTTAAAATTTGATTAAATTCAGTATTACTTCTTTTACTAGTAGTGATTTCCAGTAGATACATGCAGGTTCTGTGAGTAAATAGCGGTCATGAATACAAACACAAAGCATGAAATATACTCCTGATACTTAGGAAAATTTTTACGATGTGTGAGCAAAGAAAATAACTAAAACATAACACCCTGTGTTTTGTAGGTTTAAATATTTTGCAGTTGAATCAACATCCACATTACACAGTCAGAGCATACCTGTTTAGTCATGTGAGTTATCTGTCATGTACAAGTCAGACCACCTACATACTAACTTTATTTTATGACTGCCAGCCTGAACTTCCCATACAGTTTAATGTTGTTTCAAATGACTTAAAGAGTAATGAGGCCAATCAAAGGTCAACTCAAGTCTACTCACACACCTTTTCTCTTCTTCGTTCTTTATATTAGTATTGTGAGAGATTCTCTTCACAGTAAGAATAGTTAAGTCAATAATGCCTTCCTTATACACATATGAACACTCTACTTTTGTAATACAACATCAGTTGGCCAGCATGTAAAACAGACATTTTCAGTAACAAACCAGTTTATTAGGAATAAGTGCCCTGCATTTCACCAAGAATTTCTTGTAGTCTGTTCCAAGATACTAAACATGGAAATCACATCAAGTATCTGACCTACTATGCAAGTGTTACGTATACGTAGCTATGTCTGCAACATTACTGAATGAATGTCCATTTAATTATTTATGGCTATTGTACTTATTAGTTGCTTATTAACAGCTGTAAATGAGTGCAATGAGTTCGGTTCTTTCCAACATATGACTTATGCATGCTCAGTGGTCACATCAGGCTTCCCAAACATTCAGTAGTAAGATAAGCTGGTTTATGCCTAGAAATAGTGTCTAACTATAGAAAAAATATTTTTTATTAAATTCCTTGGAGACAAAACATCCAAAGAAGTCAACAGCAAGAAACAGAAAATTTCTCAAAATAAGAAGAAATGTTATCAAAACTTCATCTGGGCTCACCAAGTGTTTATGTTGTTCTACCACACATATGCCTGCCTATTTCTCTAAGTGTTGGCTTTCAAAATGGTACTGGCACTTCACACAGTAAATTGTAAAATAGAAAAAAAAACCCAACGTGATACCCCTCAGATACTGGAATGGAACTAGAGGAAATGTTTAGTTGTCATACTACTTCCTAAAGCACTGCTGTTCTTGTCGTCCCACTGAAAATCCTCTTTATATGTATGACAGATAAAGAATACTGTATCTGCTCTACAAAGATGTACTCTATACTCCCACAAATGCCCATTAAACGTTGCAGAAATGCTCTGATATGTCCTCTACAACCACTCCTGCCTCTCTGACACATCTAAAATGCAAGAAAGAACACAGAATGTTCTATATTTTGAGTCAATCATTTTTAAATTTTTTTTTTTTTTTTTCAGTTGATACAACAGCTGAACAACCTGGACAAATGCCAAGGGCCAAGGAGCAATCTCTACACAAATCTTTCATCCAATTTTATTTATTTTACATTCAAACAGGAGGCTGAAAACTACAACACTGAACTGAAAAGTCTATAGTTCATTGCACCTGCAATCAATTAAGTTAGACTTTCTTAATGTGAGGACAAGAAACCAGGATTTCCCTATTAGCATGAAATCAAGCTCTAGAAATTAGCTTTTATGTACAGCAGACTCAATATCATGAAATTTAAAACAAAAATTAACAGAAAAGTTTGGAGTAAATTGATAAAAATGTGGAAATGAAGAATTCTGTATTTTAAGAGCTCAAATAAATCAATGTGTACCTGTGTCTGACATAATGATGTTTAGACCTAAACTATCAAATTCATTGTCTCTGCATTATAGAAAATAAAAATAATTTAATGACAGAAACTCCAGAACTGAGTTTTTGACCCTGGTATATATATTTTCCAGTACAAATACATAGACAGAAGGCTATTTTTTCCTTTAGTATTCAGTGTTTATCTATTTTCATATCAAATTACTCAGAAATCAATAGATGTACATTATATTCCTAGAGATCCAGTAAATATTTAGGAGAGTATTTCACTTATTTAACCAGTGTAGTCATACAAATGGATAAGCCATAGTCAAATAATGCATAGAATTTCAAAAAGTTACATTTCGTTTTTAATTTTTGTTGTGATACAATATTTTCCCTTGAATATTTGTAATTTTGAAAACTACCTTATGGAGTATATGAATGAGAATATTGCCACAAGTATAAATAATTTTACTCAAATGGTATATCTACTCTAAATTTATCACCCTGGTTGTGTTTACAAAGCCAATTTCATCATGTACCTGAGAAAGACTACAGTTCTTTCTCACAGTGAAGTTTCAAAATAAAGAAATAAGTTAATATTTCAAGTTACTATATCAATGTCAGGTGGTATGAAACAAGGGAAAGTGAAAATCAATACCTACAATGTTAAATTATATATATATATTTAGTAATAGCTCTGTAATGCTATGATATATGACATCTGGGATCAAAGAGTTTTTCCAGTTAATCTTAACAGTGCAGTCTAAACACCTATGATGCTTCCAAAATAAATAGGAATTTCCAGCAGAAGCTGTTCTGAAACTTGTGAACACAATGCAGAGGAAAAATGAAAAGAGAGAGAAAAAGAGACAGGAAAAACATCAGAATGTCATAGGTCCATAGGAACTCACTGCTCAAAAGAACCCAAAGAAACATCTAGGAGAATATTTTTTAACTCCTTTTTGGATTAAAAATAATATGCACCACAATAGGGAACCTGCAAAGTAAACTTCCCTTCCCTTTAGTTTTTAATTAGCACTACTGAATTATACAACAGACCTGTTTCATAGGTTGCTTAGTTTTGTTTATTTTTTTTTCTTTTAGCAAAAGTTCTGCCCTAGACAAAGTAGGTAAATGTGCCTATTTTTTCCTCAACTTTGAAATATTTTCCATTTCTTGTTATAAATATAAAATGCTTCTTGATTTACCTGGTTGTCTGGAGTACCTCATATTGCTTTATTGGCATAATGTGGTACATATATCAGATTATGTGGTGGATTGACTTTGACTATCTGCTAGGTGCCCACCAAGCCACTCTATCACTCTCCCTCCTCACTAGACAAGGGAGAGAAAATATGATGAAAGGGCTCCTGAGCTCTTAAGTTAAGTACAGGGAGATCACTCAGCATTTACCATCATAGGCAAGAACAGACTTGAGTTGTGGAAATTAATTTAGATTTCTACCAATCCAATCAAATCAGAGTAGGGTAATGAGAATTAAGAACAAATCTTAAAACACCTTCCCTCATACCTCCCTTCTTCCTGGGTTCAACTTCACTCCCAATATGTTTACCTTCTCACCCTCAAGTGGCATAGGGGGATGAGGAATGGGGGTTGTAGTCAGTTCATCACATATTGTCTCTTCTGCTCTTTCCTCCTCACACTTTTTCTCTGTCCCACTGTGGAGTCCCACTCATGGTAGACAGTCCTCCACAAACTTCTCCAAAGCGGTTTCTTCCCAGGGGCTACAGCTGTTCATGAACTGCTCCAACATGGACCCTTTCCATGGGGTGCAGTCCTTCAGGAACAGACTGCTCCAGCATGAATAACCCTGCAGGGCCACAGGTCCTGCCAGAAAATCTGCTCCAGCATGTGCTCTTCTTCACAGGGCCACAGGTCCTGCACAGGCCTCCTCTAGCATGGTCTTTCCATGGGGTCACAGCTTCCTTCAGGGTACCATCCACCTGCTCTTGCATGGGGTTCTCCACAGTGTGGATATTTGCTCCACAGTGGACCTCCACGGGCTACAGGGGACAGTCTGCTTCACTGTGGTCTTCACCATGTGCTTCAGGGGAATCTGTTGAAGGGCCTGGAGCATCTCCTGTCCCTCCTTCACAGATCTTAGTGTCTGCAGAGTTGTTTCTCCCACATATTCTCACTCCTCTCTCCCAGCTGTTGGTGCACAGCAGTTTCAACATTCTTAAATATGTTATCATAGAGGTGCTACCACTGTTGCCAATTGGCTTTGGCCAGCAGCAGGTCCATCTTGGAGCTGGTTGAAACTGGTTTTGATGGACATGGGGGTAGTTTCTGGCATCTTCTGATAGAAGCCAGCCCGGTGATACACCTTGCTACCAAAACCTTGCCATGTAAACCCAACAGGCGTGCCTTTACCATCATATATAGCATATTCACTCATTGAATGGATGATATCTGGGAGAAGGAAAACTATTTGTGAAGTCACTTATATAGACTAAACACTATATAAAAGAAATATAATTTCAATTTTTCCTAGTTTTGCAAAGGAACTAAGACACTGGATTTACCTTTGGTTACATGGACAACATATGGGATGTCCGAGAACTAAAGGAGGAATTACTTTACTGACAAAAATGCATTCATTCCTTCATTCAGTAAAATCATCTGACTGAAACTGATCCACAGGGAGTCTTTTAAACTTGTATGAAATATTTGGAAGAAAAGTTTAATTAAAGTTACACAGTTTTTGTAAAGCTTGTTCTCCATGACCACAAACAGCATCAAAATACTAAGTGTGGACATCATCATCCATTTCTATTAAGCAAAAGATTGTCCCAACCAATCACTAGGTGACTTTATGGCTAAATGAAAAATTTTTGAATGGTTAAAGTCTTTTCTTTGTCTAAAATAAAACAGTGGGTTTGGTTGATATTTGTTCACTTCTAACTCGTTCATACACATTTTATTTAAGAAGTATAGGCAATGATTACAAGGCGAACACATGTCAAGAAAAAACAATATTACACCTAAGTTTCTCATCAGCCCCAAGCTTTTGTTGTTTCTGGCTGAGATGAACTTCTGGACAAAGAGCGATTTTTTGTAACTGATTTATGAGAAGACTAAAATCATGGTATATGGGAACAGCATCTGTAGTGACACCATTCACTTAAAATACACATTCATTTTAGATTGTCACACCTTTTCACTGACATAACAGTGGAGAAGAGAGAGGCCCACTAAAGATGGAGTCTAAAAAGTAATGGACTTCATGAAGTCTGACATAAGATCATAACAAATTTTTAATTCACTAAGATGCTATAAACATCCACATTTTTACTAAAGATCATGTTACAGTAAAGCATCAAGACATTTGTATCTTAGATAAAATACAAATGCTGAAGGTATTCAGCTGAAAGTTTTCAAAAACAAACAAGTCCTTCATTCCCACAAAATATATTACCAATAAAAAATTACTAATTCTTTGTTATTAAAAGAAAAATAATCATGTTAACATATTCATTTTTGAAAACCACTCAAATATTTCTTCTATATGCCACATATATAAATCCCTAAGATGGGTGAGATCTCCAGAACACATATATACTCCCAGACCTTTTTCTTATTCCTCATTGCTCAACTTTTCCAGTTAGAAATTCCCATTAATATGCTACTTTTTCTTCACTTGAGATCACAGTATGATGGTTTTTATATCATAGTTTGTTGACAGGACAGTTGAGCAGGGGGATTAACCTGACCCAGGTGCAGGATTTTGCACTTGGCCTTCTTGAACTTCATGAGGTTTAAAGGTCTTTCTTACCATCTCATTGAAAACAGCCATAGATTTCTAATTTCTACTCTGAAAATGTTAACAATAGGAAAAATTAGCCTGGTGTCACTATCTGCTCCCTTCCTCATAGAAAGAAAAGTCTTCAACAGTATTTATAAAGACTATGCTGCATCCTGAAGTTTCTTTTTAAAAATATGGGTTTAGTTATGTGACAGCACTGTATCCTGTGTCCTGGAAAAAAAAAAAAAGTGCATATTCCCACTTTCTCAGAGACTCAGGATACTTTCCACAGTCAATATAATATATATAGAACAATGTTGTACCTTATTTATTATAAGCAGCTGGTGAGGAAGTAGAAGAGTTCGTACCTGGGTCTTTAAAATTGACTTCACAACATGGTTAGGCTCGAGAAGAGACAACATATATTTTTTGTACAGTTTTTAACATATGTTTGAAACCTTGAAAACAAAGGTATTTCCCTGGGTCCCTGCTTCCTTGTATCTTCTCAGATTATATATCTTTAATTTATACAGGTTGATTTACTCAAAGGTAGTATGCACAAACCGAAGAGTTCTAGTAAAAATAAATCAAAATTTTTGCAGAATGACTTTAAAAATTTACATAATTCAACAGAGACTTATATTGGTTTTGAAAAATTATTGATATATGTCAGAATCTACAGGAGTGGTATGATTCTGTGTTCACAGGAATTTCCCATAAGAGAAAAATAAGTGAAGTAACATTTGCTTCAAGGATATCACACAGCACAGTCACTTTAGCTCTATATTATCCAAATGGTAAAATAAATGTATATTGGCACATTTAAATATGGACAACAGTATTCATAAAGTCTTTTGACTGACTTTTAGTTTTTTTTTTTTTTTTTTTTTTTTTTTTCAAATTGTGTCCCTCCATATCAGAAAAAACATGAATCACTGAATTTTGGCCTAGAATACTGGTAGTTTTAAAGATTCTAACAAAATTAGATGAAGAAAAGGGGTTGTCTGCATTTCTTTTCTGTATAAAATATTTTTTATCTTAATCTAAACCAAGGCACAACACATGGGAAATTAATTTTATTTTATGGTGAGGCAGTTATTAAATGGTTTGTTTTAAAAGGCAGAGATGTAGAGAAAATTATTAAATAAATTCCAAATAAGTATTTTAACTTTAACATCTAAGTTTGAAAAAATAAAATTTATTCTGAAGAAGATTAACTGTCCAATCAGATTTCAGTGCAAGTACCTGGTTCCATTTCCATAGGTTGAAGCCCTTTACAATAACAATATTGCAGTTGTTATTGTATATAATTTATTTGAAAATGTTCCCAAACAGATCAACAAGTAAATATATTGAAAATGCATCAGTATGGAAAAAAAAGGGGCAAAATCATAGCTACTGTCTTCCCACCTGTCATGTCCCAATTTCTCAGGGCAATGACTCAGATTCGCCAATTTCCAGGTGAGGATTAAGGTGAAACAGCACCAGGGATTCTTCAATTCACAAAATTCTATCTTTATTTGCTCACAAAAAATATTGGAATGAAACTTTGTCACCCTCTGCAACAAGCAGTAAGCCTCATACACTGATAAACTGAAAACCTTACATAACATACACCAACAAGTGTCAGATCTTGTAACATACCCTGACAATGGCAGACATGCTCTGACAAGCCTTGACAAGCCTTGCCTTATACGCAGAGATACAGGGATAGAGAATGAGAGAAAAAAATGAAAGAAAGAGAGAAAAATAGAGTGAGAGAGGTAGGACAGGAGAGAGAAAGACAAAAAAGAAACATTTCACTAGTCCTGGTTCCAGCATTGGTTCAGCTAACCTAGATGTCCTGTTCTGGAGGCATACCACCGTCCAGGGCTTTGACTCATGCAATTTTTCAATTCTTTGCCCCTCCTCCAGACAAGCACTTGGACTCATTTGGGCTAATTAGGCCTTATCCACAGTCTGTGCTTCTTGAATTCTCTTTGTTTTGGTGCATATGTAGTTTGTACCTTCAGAATTATCTGGAAACACGTTTGTGGGCTTGGAGGTTATTGGTGAGTTACTCCCCACTCTCTGCAGGTATGACTGTTGTCTGACCTTTTTTCTTGGCACGTGCATCATGAAAATGACACCTCTATTTGTTCTTTACAGAGTCACTGGAGATAAGGAAGTCAACTTCACAAAATTGTAATCACATCTGCGCAGGACCCCCTTCTCTCTCCACATGTTCCTGTCATTGCCTGCACAACCCTAGTGTGTCCATAGAGACCATCTCCTTTACCAAAGTTCTTTATCAGAGGTTTGAGACATTAACTATAGTTTCAAAGGACCATCACACCACCTCAACTCCTTCTAGGAGGAAGAAAATGTTCAGAGCTGTCAGAAAAGAGAGGCTCTGTTTAAACATTTGCTTTTTTTCTCTTAAATTGATAACGTGACTTGAAAAGACAGCAGAGTCACCTACTAGGAGAATTATTCAGACAAACAATGCTTTTCATGCAGTCAATCTAAGCTGCTTATGATTTTCACTAAATCTCTACCCATCTGAACCTAGTAGCTTCAATCATAGAATAGTTTGAGTTCAAAGGACCTGTAAAGGTCACCTAGTCCATTCCCTCCTGCAATGAACAGGCACATCTTCAACCAGATCAGGTGAAGTCCTAGGGATTGGACAATAGGCCCAAGCCAGAGCTGACCTATAGATGAATCCTGTATATTTTATAGATTATAGCCATTGTACTAGTAGGTATTGTACTACACATGTTTATCTTGAATATATATATATATCTATATATCTATATATAGATATATATATATATCTCCTTATCTTTCCTTGTGTATAAGCAAGATAACAGGGTCAGAGACAAGTGTCTGGCCCTACGACCTGGCATGCGATCTTGCTCATAAATCAATTAGATAAGCTGGGAAAATCCCTTAGTTTCTTCCCCGAACCCTGGCCAGGCTTTGGGAGAATCTAACATGAGAATGCAACCAGATATTTCTGCTTAAAACAGAGGTGCCAGCTATTCTGGATTGCTGATTTATGGGTATATAAGGCTAGGCCCACTCACAGTGACTTTGGAACCCTCACCCATGGGTGGACGCACCCTGTAGGATTTCCCTCTTGCCGGGACAGGCTCTGCAAACCCTCACTGTAACCGGGGCTGCCCAGACACTGTGGGTCTGGGTGATGGGAACATGTGCAAGCGGTGATGGATCTTTTCTATTCACTATTCTCTCCCTCTCAGGTAGTACTGATTTGATGCATTACCCTGTATTTTCCTATTTGTTTAAGTGTGCTATTCTGTCTTTTCTTACTGTATGTTTTCTGTATTATTCTATTATTTAATTATTCTGAGTTAAATACGCCTGCTCTTTTGAGTTTAATTGATATCCCTAATCAGCAAAACATCAGGTGGCTCAGAGTACCCTCTATCCTGACCCTGAATGCTTCCAGGGATGAAAGGGTACTGGTGAGCTTTTGGTATAAAAGTCTTGAGTATGGAGAAGATTAAACAGCTGTCTAACTTGCCTGGTCTCTCAAAGGATCCCTCTGTGATGGGGTTGCTGCAGGTTAAAAAACAGCAGGTACCAACTGCTATCATGTCAGTGTACCAGCAACAATATTACACCAGTCAGGACTCATTGGTTCCCATTCATAAGCTGATCTGGTAACTGAAGAGTCAAGGAGTGATCAGTAAGCAGATTCCTGTCAGGAAATTGAATGCTGACAGGCAAGGATAGTACTGTATTATAGGATGACTTTGCAATAAATCCCTTCAGATAGGTTTTAACTCTTGAGCACAATATGATGTGTAGCTTATAGAGAAAACAATTTATTTGTTTATTCTGTAAATACAGAAGCACATTATAGACCTGGCTGCAGTTAGTGGAAAATACACCATAGGAGAAACAAACAAATAAACAAAAAAGATAGGAAGATATACTCAATTTTCTTAGATTTAAAAATATCTAAGTGCTGTCCTCTCTTTACACAGTGTTAAGGCTTTGGTGTTACCATAAGTATCCTTATATTATTTAATTATATTTTATCTGAGTACATTCACAATACAACTTTGAATGTAAAATTATTTGCTTACAGTTGAGAATAATTTGTAAAGTATTCTTCTATTAATACGTTTTTAACCTTCTTAATTTCACATACATATTTCATCCATTATATTTTATGAAATTCTCAATTTTCATTAGGATATGCAATCTATTTTTCAAAAGCCAGTCATTTCTCCTGGTAGATCCTCCCTAACTACAAAGCTTCTTCCTTGTTTGTTTTCTCATTGAGTTTTGGCATTGAGATTATGTAGGTTTCTAACAGAGCATTTATTTGTAACAGTCTCCAAGACACTTTTTACATGGCTACCTTAGGGTGGTGGTTTTTAAATTTTTTCTGTTGTGTTTTTGTGTGCCTCATGATTATATTGGTCTATTTCATAAAATTGAATATTTGGTGCTGGGTTTGTTTTGTTTTACTCTCATTACTATAGTGTTAAATTTAACTGTACGAAGCAGTTTGCCCTCTTATCTCTCAAATTAGATTCTATGCATTTAATCAAAATAAAAACCAGAATGATGTCTTTGATTGTAGTCAGTCATTAAATTCCAAAGTTTATTTCTACATCCCATCTTGGTGTGGTGTTGATCCTGTCTTTTTGTGGACGGCTAAAATCTCTCACTATTAATACCCCCTACCCCAAATTTCCAGCTGGTCAGTTGTTCCTGAACACTATTTTTGTCTTGAGCAATGATCAGTATTACAGTCTTATTACTATCTTTTTAATATGACAGTAGGGGTTTCTCTTTTTTTAGACCATTTTAATGCTATGATGCTTTATGTAATCCTTCAAATACAGAGCTGCTCCCAGTATGTGCTACTTCACTGTTCCCATACAGATAATAGCCAAGCACTTCTCTATCCTATTAGTTCCTGTCCTTCCATCATGTCTCTGACATGCCTTTTATATCAGGGTAGTTGTCTGATGCAAGCACTCTAGTGTCCTATATTATTCTTAGGATGCCAGAATTCATGTCTTTCAGCACTAATAAATTCTACTTTCACTCACTCAATACTGCATGCCCCAGTCAGATGGCATTTAGGTATCTAATTTGCCTGCCTTATTTATAGTAATTATTATTTTATTTTCGTCCTGGCCTTTTCAGAAAAACATTAAATGTTCATCATACACACTTAGGTCCTGTCAACTCAAACTAGATGCTCTTCTGTGCCTGTCAATTTCTCTTGATCAGCAGTTCTCTGTGACCTTTTTAATTTTGAATTTCAACAATACAGTTCATTAGAAGTGTCACCTTTCCTTCCAGATCAGATCTTCTTTCCATAGGGTTCAAGAGCTTCTGACATGCCTGAAACTTTGCTCCTTGTGTAATTATCTCTTCCATGCACAAGGCTTCAGGTCTCTAACTCCATGCTAGATGTCTCATGTGCAATTGGTAGTATTTCAAATGATGAAAGTTCTTATCTTCAGACTTCTGCATAGCATCCTGATGTCAACCTCCAGAACATCCTTCCTACACTGGTACCATATGTACCCATGACTAACAGCTTTTCTCCTACATTTCAAGTGCCCCATTTACATACCTCTTATGGTAGTTGACTTCATATTCAGGAGGCAGGTTACAACTCAGACCTTAGACCCTGGACTCAATATATATACTTAAGAGTAGATACTCTCCAACTACTACCACCTCCATTTAAGATCTCAGCTGTCTGTTCCCATTATATTAGGAAATTTCTACCCACTTTAATCTGATTTAGAGATTTTTTTTGTTATCATTAATTTAGTTTCTCATTTGAAGGAATGATTAAGTGTGTTCTTCTCTAACCCTACTCCATGCTTATTAAGCTAGTTAGTAAATGGTAAGGAATATTCATGACTATAGACAAAGAAAACATAGTGCAAAAGGCAACCTGATCTGAGCTCTTTGTAGCTTTAGAGCTTAACAGACCTTTCCCTGATTGCCCAGATACTGCCATTTTTCCTTAGCCTGAGCAATCTCATTCACCCTAGACACAACTTGATACAGACTTGCAAGACTATTCAGAGTGTTTTATGGATCCCATGGGAGTCACTGGTTCTGAAAGCCCTCAGAGTAGCCTCAGCTGCTTCACTTGATCCCTAGACATTCACTCAGAGCACACAGTGACTACTCCTCCCACCAGTATTACATATCTCTCAGTTTTATTTCCTCCCAGCAGCCAGTATCTCTTCTTTCTCCTTCTTCTCCTGCTCTTCCCAAAGAGAACTACCACATGTGTTGTTTGACAAATACTGCTCCCTGCTCTATATACATAAAGGTATAACAGTTTGCAAGTAGTTTTGTACATCAGTCTGGTCTAACCTGATTACCGTAAATAAAAGCTTAATACATATTTTAGGTATCTCTTCATCATAAAAAAAAAAAAAAAAAAAAAAAAAAAAATCACTCTGATAAGGAGATAAGGAAATATGCATTTACACTCCTGTAATTTCTCCAAAGATTAAAAAAAAAAAAAAATCAGAAAATATTCAGTGTGGTTAGTTACTAATATCTTCATGATTATTTCCAGAAAACAGAGACTGTAATGTACAATTTCTGCCATGATTTTTGCTCTTAAAATACATTTGTAGCTGTATGAGGGTAGCAAATGTAGCACCAATCTACAGGAGAGGCAGAAAGGAGGATCCAGGACACTATAGAACTGTCAGTCTCACCTTGGTGCCAGGGAAGGTCATGGAGCAGGTCATCCTGAGTGCCCTTACAAGTCATATAATGGACAACCAGGGGATCAGGCCCAGTCAGCATGGGGTTATGAAAGTCAGGTCCTGCCTGGGAAACCTGATCTCCTTCTATGACAAGATGACCCGACTATTGGACAAAGGAAAAGCTGTGGATATTGTCTACCTGGATTTTTGAAAAGGATTTGACACAGTTCCTCATAGAATTCTCACAGAAAAACTGGCTGCCCATGGCCTGGATGAGTGAACAGTCTGCTGGATCAAGCACTGGATGAATGGACGGTCCCAGAGAGTGGTGGTCAGTGGAGTTAAATCCAGCGGGCGGCCGGTCACAGGTGGTGTTCCTCAGGGCTTGGTGTTGGGACCATTTCTGTTCAACATCTTTATTGATGATCTTGATAAGGACATAGAGTGTATCAACAGTAAGTTCACAGATGACATCAAGATTGGATCGGTGGGCCAACGTCAAAGGGATGAGCTTCAACAAGGCCAAATTCCAGGTCCTGCACTTGGGCCACAACAACCCCATGCACGGCTACAGGCTTGGGGAGGTGTGGCTGGAGCTGTCTGGGAGAGAAGGATCTGGGGGTTCTCATGGACGAACAGCTGAACACGAGCCAGCAGTGTGCCCAGGTGGCCAAGAAAGCCAACGGCATCCTGGCTTGTGTCAGAAACAGTGTGACCAGCAGAAGAAGGGAGGTGACAGTCCCCCTGTGCTCTGCACTGGTGAGGCCACACCTGGAGTGTTGTGTCCAGTTTTGGGCACCTCAATACGAGAGAGATCTCGAGGTGCTGGAGCGAGTGCAGAGGAAGGCAACGAAGCTGGTTAAGGGCCTGGAGAATAAATCCTGTGAGGAGCAATTGAAGAAGCTGGGGCTGTTTAGCTTGAGGAGGAGAAGGCTGAGGGGACACCTCATCCCTCTCTACAGTTACCTGAAAGGACATTGTAGAGAGGTTGGTGCTGATCTCTTCTCACAGGTGATTAGTGACAGAACAAGGTGTAGTTTCTTTAAACTGCAACAGAGGGGGTTTAGACTGGACATTAGGAAAAAAAAAAATTCACAGAGAGAGTGGTCAGACAGTGGAATAGGCTGCCCAGGGAGGTGGCGGAGCCACCATCCTGGATATGTTTAAGGGCTGTTTAGATGAGATGCTGGGGGATATGGCGTAGGGGAGAACTTTGTAGAGTAGGGCTGATGGTTGGACTTGATGATCCCAAGGGTCTTTTCCAGCCTGAATGATTGTGTGATTCTGTGATTTAGAAGTATCAAGGAAAAAAAAAAATTCTTTTCAGGTCCTGCTTAAAGTTCTTGGCTTTTTCTAACTTCTGAATTATTCAGGCAAAACATGATTTGCCATTTTAGTCATATACATCATATGACTTTCTTTTTTCTACTTTTCAAAAATGTATGGAGTTCTTTTTCCTCTATGACTTCCTACATTAGATAAATTTTTTTAGCAAACCTGTTTCTCAGAAAATATTTCAATGGAAAGCAGAGACAACAAACAAAATAACAAAGCATTCAGAATATCACTTTTATAATTTGTCTAAAAATGAACAAATAATAAAATTTAGAAATAATATATTTCTTGCTAGGATATTTCTGAAAGAAAACTTTAAACCATACATAAATTGGACTAATTCTATCTCTAGTTCTTATCACACAAGGGTATGTTGCTAGAAATTTCTTTTGTTATTGAAAGCAATTTGATTGCTGAGTATTGAAAATGAATAAATGAAATTGTAATCTTTTAAAATGTAATTAAAACCAACATCATCTAGGTCGCTGAGAAGTAGGGTGAACTCTGAACAACTCCTCTGCTCCTGAATCATAAATCCAAATAGAAGATGGTGCCTTAACTATTTTTTTAAAAGTCACAACAATGTTATCTCATAATTCCAATCCAATGTACCTATTAGATATTGCTTTCTCTTAAAATTGCAGAATTCAAAGGCTGAATGGAGCATACAAGAGCAGTGGAGATGGATGAGAGAACAATTTTCAAAGTGTCATGGAAATACAATAACTTGCCAAAGGAGATTGGTGGAAATTAGTGACAAATAATATCAAAATTGTGTCTATTTAAATTTCATTTGCTCCCATAGAAATACAGGTTCATTTCACTACATTTAGTAGATTCAATTAGATGGAAGCGAGATCAAGAAAAATTCCCGAAGGCTTATCAGTAATCAAGATTTCCATAAAAATATCTCCTATAGACATCTGCTCTGTTTTAACTTTCAAGGACTAAGCATAATGTCACTTCAAATAAATAACCTCCATAGCTATCTCCACATTTAGATTCTTATTAATGGCTGACTCTACAATTAAAAAGAATTAGGCCTAAATTCCACTTAGATACAATTTGACCTTTCAATACAAACTGCAAGGTTGTGTCCAATATTATTCTTATATAGTGTATCAGTGTTCTGTTAAATTGTCATATAGTTATGTTGCCCAAGTATCAATAAATTTTTGTGAGAAATCTGCTCAACAAAGATGAAACCTTGTCAAAACAGTATGTTCAACTGAACTGAAGGTCTTCTGTAGTAAATGAATTACCTTCTGATCTTCTTATCAGTATAATGTCTATTACAGTTATATATTAAATTATTTGTGATCATATAGATGGCAGAATCTTCAGAAACTCATACAAAGTGAAGGAAATGCAAGCTATTTTTGACTGAAATAAATGATCATATGTTAACAGGATAATGACAGAAATAGCCAAATTATTAGAATTTTTAATGTTTTAAAGCAATGTTCTAATATTTCTCATTAAGCATTGTTCTGCTGATTAAGGAAATCAAATAAACCCAGACACCAGAGTGAAAGGAGTAGCTGTATTTTACTAGTGATAACCAATGTAAAAGAAAACATGCAGTAAGAAAAGGCAGAATAGTGCACTTAAAGCAGCAAACAGGAAAAAAAACAGGGTAATGCATTAAATCATTACTATATGAGAGAGAATGGAGATTAAGAGAAATACATCACCACTTGCATAGCATCATGCATATATTATCATCATTCCTGCAGTGTTTGGGCAGCCCCGGTTACAGCGAGGGTTTGCAGAGCCTGTCCCGGCAAGGGGGAAATCCTACGGGGTGCGTTCACTCATGGGTGAGGCTTCCAGAGTCGCTGCAGATGGGCCCAGCCTTATCTCCCAGAGATCGATGAGCCAGAATAGCTGGTACCTTTGTTTTGAGAAGAAAATTTCTGGTTTCATTTTCCTGTTGGATTCCACCCAAAGCCTGGCCATGGATCAGGGGGACAGACCAAGGGAGTTTCTAACAAGGACAGGTACTTGGGTTCTCAGCCTTGAACAAGGCTAAACAAGAGAAGTTGGATACATTCTCTCCTCACTACTGATTATATTTTGTCCAAGCTGCATCTCTCACTAAGGAGCTTTCAGATTTTGTTAATTACAGACTAAGTTAGCAGCTTCGGCTTGGGGCCTGTTGTTCAGGCTTCAGTTCTTCAAAGCTTTAGCACTTTTTACATCAGCATAAGTGCATTGTTATAACTTAGTACAGTACCTACTAGCACAATTGTTTTCAGTTATAAAATACACAGGATTCATCTATAGGTCAACTCTGGCTTGGGCCAGTTATCCAAGCCGTAGCACTGCAAGCATCAAACCCTTCACAAGGATGGCATACTATAATTATTGTTATACAGTTAAATAATAACAACCAGATCAATAGAGAAGAGAATCAGCATGATGACATTCAAGCTCTCCCTTTAAATACCTCTTGGATCATTATTAAAAATAAAACTCAGTTATTATTTACACTTAATAAAATGCAGCCAATTTGCTGTTACTGTCTCACTCAGGCACTGTAAAAAATGTACATGACTGTGATGTCACAAGTTTACTTATTTATATATGTAAACTCTTATATGGATATATTTAGCAATATACTTACTATTCATTTATATATATGATATTAATATTTTATGTAATTTAATTATATCTTACTGTAGTATTATATGGGTATATTTATATTGTATTATTTATATTTATATATATATAATTTATATTGTATTGTTTATATATAAAGTATACTTGCATGTAAGCATATTTACTGTTATTATGTACATATATGCTTGCTTAGATACATGCATGGATTAGGCAATTGGAAGAGAACAAGGAAGCCTGGTAAAACATGCAGCTGGCAAAGACACTGGTTTCCTTTTTTTTTTTTTTTTTCTTTTTTTTTTTTTTTAAATATTATTTATTTTAAATTAAACCTTGGTTCCCTGAAGTCACCAGGCAACAATATTTCTGAGCAATGTGTATGGTCATTCACTAAGAGAACCTATGTTTTCTAAAGGGCTCATAAGCCTTTCAAGAATACATATGCAAGTAAAATTTGGCAGAAACCATACCAAACCTTTTATCTAAATGTTACCTGCCACCTGCAGACTCTAAAAAGTACTTTTTCACAATGGCTTGTTAATAAAAACAAATGGATTTTTGTTCTTTCAAGAGGCTGTTATAATAGTCTGCAGCTTTGAGAGGTAAAGGTCAATTTGTCTTTATTTGAAATGATGTATCTATGTCATCCATAATGTTCCTTTACCAATAAACCTCCAACAGAACATAGTGCTTCCTACATCATCTGACCAACTGCCACTAATCTCAAGCCTACCATTCCTTCAAAGTTTTATATCCTCAAAATTACTACTGATAGGGTGGTTTTTTGTTTGTGGTTTGGTTTTTTTTTTTTTTTAATTGACTTCATTGAAAGCTGTGGCTTTGAAAATACAAGGCATTTACTTATATTCTTAAAAACAAATTAAAACATCTAAATGTTTGATTGTCTTGCCTAATATTCCCTAGGTGTTTCTATGTCTTCACATTCAGGATTTAATTAATCTCTCTTTTCAAACATATCTAATATAGTAACGTCAATAAGTTTGTACATTTGTAAATTAAAATATAAATTTATCTATATATGTATATGCATATATTTCTAGATATACATTTAAATAAAACTATATCACAGAATTTTCTAGGTTGGAAAAGACCTTGAAGATCATCTAGTCCAACCATCAATCCAATATTAACAGTTCCAAACTACACCATGTCCCTAACTAATAAGTCAACCCGACTCTTACAGAGCACCAGGGATGGGGACTCCACCACCTCCCTGGGCAGCCCATTCCAACGCCCAACAACCAGTTCTGTAAAGAAATGCTTCTTAATATCTAGTCTGAACTTTCCCTGGTGCAACTTGAGGCCATTCACTCTTGTCCTATCGCTTACTACTTGGTTACAGAGACTCATCCCAAGCTCTCTGCACCCTCCTTTCAGGGAGCTGTAGAGGGCGATGAGGTCTCCACTCAGCCTCCTCTTCTCCAGACTAAACACCCCCAGTTCCCTCAGCTGCTCCCCGTACGACCTGTGCTCCAGACCCTGCACCAGCTCCTTTGCCCTTCTCTGGACACGCTCGAGTCACTTTTTGTAATGAGGGGCTCAAAACTGAACACAGGAATCGAGGGGCGGCCTCCCCAGTGCCGAGTACAGGGGTCAGATCCCCTCTCCCTGCTGGCCATGCTATTGCTGACACAAGCCAGGATGCCATTGGCCTTCTTGGCCAACTGGGCACACTGCTGGCTCCTGTTCAGGCGGCTGTCAATCAACCCCCCCCAGGTCCCTCTCTGACTGGCAGCTCTCCAGACACTCCTCCCCAAGCCTGTAGCGCTGCTGGGGGTTGTTGTGGCCCAAGGGCAGCCCCCGGCATTTGGGCTTATGGAAACTCCTCCAGTTGGGCTCAGCCCATGGCTCCAGCCTGTCCAGGTCTCTCTGCAGAGCCTCCCTACCCTCGATCAGATCAACACTCCCACCCAACTTGGGGTCATCTGCAAACTGACTGAGGGTGCACTCGATCCCCTCGTCTAGATCATCAATAAAGATGTCAAACAGGAGTGGCTCCAAAACCCAGCCCTGGGGGACATCACTCGTGACCGGCCGCCATCTGGATTTAACTCCGTTCACCACAACTCTCTGGGCCCAGTCATCCAGACAGTTTTTTACCCAGCAAAGCGTGTGCCCGTCCAAGCCACAGGCAGCCCGTTTCACCAGGAGAATGCTCTGGGAAACAGTGTCAAAGGCCTTACTGATGTCAACGTAAACAACATCCACAGCATTATCCTCTTCATTAAGTGGGTCACCTTGTCATAGGAGATCAGGTTTGTCAAGCAGGACCTGCTTACATTGTATGTATTTATATTTAAATTTTTACATAATAATATATTATGAATATAAATAAAATAATTATAGGCATATATGTCTATAAATACAAATACCAATATAATAATGCATAAATATATAAAAAGCTCATGAAATATTATAATTGTATTAACTTATTCAACTGTTTTCTTTATAGTAAGATGAGATATAAATAGCCAGATGTCTTTGATATTAACTGTCTGTGAAGGTGGTCTACTCCTCTTTTTTTTCTTGTATTTTCCTTTGTTCCTAGTATTACTTTTCCTTTCTTACTACTGGAAAAATTTTGTGAAGAGGGATAAACTGAGGGATTATGAATGGAAACAAAGGCCAGAAGAATCAGATAAATTTTCATTTTCAAAATTAATTTTGGAGTTTCAAGGTTCTATAAAATTGCTTTCAAATTAAAAAACTTGTAGCCCAAAACTCCTATATATAAAAAAATCTGGTCAAGTTCACTTTTTTCCCCCCCATATATTTTCTGGTACAACTAAGTGATGCTTGTGCATCCTCAGAACATATTCCTTTAGTCCTATATTTGAAAGAAATAATTTTTAAAAATATCATCATTTGTGTTGCCCATTACAACTCTTTGGTCTTGCCAGGACATTGTAAGGAACTTTTTGGACTTTTAGTATGTCTCAACGTTGCTGTCTCCACGACAACCACTTCCTGACTCAGCATAAAAGAGCACATCTTGAAGGAAACACATAGTCCCCGACGAAAACCACATCCGCCCTAGACGAGAACATCAGCAGTCTCAGCAGTCACCCATTGAGCTGCGCCTATGCGTGAGCCGGATGGAGGGGAAACCACAGCAAGACAGATCAGCCCCTCGCCAGCACGACCACCATGGACACCCGGGCATGCACACATGGAGGACCACGGGGTGGCACCTACAACAACGAGCCCTGTGGAAATGGGTGGACAAACTGTGGGGACGGGGACTATAAAAAAGACAGACTGCGTACTCCTTTGAAGAGGGGAACCAACTCGAAGAGGGGAGCCAACTCGGAGCCAGGAACGTGAATCATCATCGGACCGACAGAACATCGCCGGACCCCCGGTCGTGGTGGTGGTAATTAGTTGCGCCTCTACTGTGTTCTTACTTAGAGATTCTGACCTTTTCTGTTCTTTTCCTCTCTGTCCTATTGCTCTTAATAGTTGTTATAGAAAATAAAGTTTATAAGGTTATGCAGCATCTGACCTTGTTTGTGTCTTAATCTTGCTCACGGGATTGTTTAAGAACCCTCCCCGGTATCGGATTAGGACATTTTTTAAATTGGCGTCACAGACAGGATCCCTTGAGACGAGAGTGCTGTGTTACCTTGTTGTTTTGGATGCAAACCTCTCAGGGTGAAAAAGTTCTCTCCGTTTTATATTAAGTTGTGATCTCCTGAGAGCAAACAGGGAGAGCGTGGACAGTGATGTTGCATTTGTGTTTGGGTTAAGTTGTGATCTCTTGAGAGTGAACAGGTGAAAGTTATTTATCAAGTTGTGGCCCTCTCAGGACAAAAATCCCTTTGCTTTTGTGTGAGATTCACATTTGGTCTCCTGGGAGAGAATAGGGGAAATCTGACATTAAGGTTTGACCCTCTCAGAACGATGTCTCCTTTGTATCAGGAAAAGGGAAAATAAATTGGGCTGTGATGATGCACCCTCAGTTGCTGAATAAATAGTTGTATTATATGACCTTTTGGAGGCACACAGATCCCGTCCCTCAATTCAGGGGTGAGACTGGGCAAAAAACCACTGGTTCCAACCACGGAGTGTGGTGGATCGGGTAAGGGTATTGCAGAAAAAAGCTAAGGTTAGAAAGGGGAAAGGAAAACTATCATTTGTGCAGTGTTAGGAGCAAGTCTGGCAGCTGTGGTGGAAGAGAGAAAGGAGAAGTCCAGTCAAGCTGATGCTGTAATAGACTTGCTGCAGACGGTCATACAGACCCTGCAGAACCAATTGAGAGATACTAAAGGGTTGCTAGAGGAGGAAAGGGATCAAAATAGATTATTGAAAGATGAATTGAGATAATACATTTTGGCAGAGACAGATACCCATGCCGAGACAGAAGTGAAACTTCTGGAGAAAGGGATATGTCAAAACAATCCCCAAGGAGATTTGCAGAAGGCAAAAGAAACTTTAGAAAGTCACCCCCACATGTATCCACTGGTTAAAACAGAGTATCTATATGAGGACGATAGCGATAACCGTCCTCAAGTTATCACCGAAGAAGTTCCATTTACATCAACTGAATTGGCAAAATTGAAAAAAGGTCTATTTGTAGTCAGTCTAGCTTTAAGAGAAGCCGAACTCACCATTCGGCAACAATCTATAATTCTCAGAGGCCCATCTAAAATGATCAAAGCAGTTTTGTCAGGAACTCCACCCCCTGATGGAGTAGCCCAGAGAGCCTCCATGCGAAAATGGTATGCACAAATAGATAATTATTGGGAAATCTTTTCTGTAACTGAAGGAGCCACGAAAGTGTTAAATATACAGGATGAGGTAGACCCGAGTAGGGAAACACCCGAGCTTTTGCCTGTAATACAAGTAGCTCCTCCGTTTTCTGAACAATTGCAAAATGTCTGGTTTACTGATGCCTCATCAAAGCGAGATGGAAAAATTTGGAAATACTGAGCTGTGGCACTTCGGATAGACACCAAGGAACTGATCATTACCGAAGAAGAAGGTAAAAAGGTAAAAAGGAAACAATCAAGAATTAAAGACCTGTATTGTGAGGCACAAGCTCGAGGGTGGCCAGTTACCAGGGAAGAGTGTAAAACTTGTGAACAATGCCACATCCGTCTGGACAGACATCTGCTGGGGAGTGACCCCCTGCACTTAAGAGAGGGAAAAGGCCGATGGGAGGCCTGGCAGATTGATTACATCTGTCCCTTTCGAAAGTCAGAAGGCAAATACTATATACTGGTAGGCGTAGGATAGTGTCTGGGCTAGTGCAAGCTAAAGCATGTTCTAAGGCAACAGAACAAAACACAGTAAAAGCTCTGAAAGAATGGTTTGGAATCTTCCACAAACCACAGTCGATCCAATCAGATAAAGGCTCACATTTCACAGCCAAAGTGGTCCAAGAGTGGGCAGCTCAGGAGGGAACTTCGTGGGTGTTTCATACTCCGTATTACCCACAAGCAAATGGAATTGTGGAAAGAACAAATGGTCTACTAAAACGCTTCCTCAAACCACATAAGCCAGGATGGGCTGAGAGAGTGTGGGATGTAGTGACCAGCGTCGACAAGTCGCTGGGAGTAAATGGATGCCCAAAGATCACAGCATTCTGTCCTAAACCTCCAGCAATCATGCCAGCCCCACATGGTCCTGACCACACCAGCAATCCATCTCACTTCCCAGGACAACCTGTCTTTGTTGAACTCCTCACAGTGGGCAGAGTGGCACTGGTGTTGGACACACCTCTTAATAAATACACCTGGAAGACTAAAGATGCTTGTGGGAAAACTCACAAGATTCACACTAGATGGATTGTTCCCTCTTTCTAACCCAAGAAGTGAATTTGTTCTTTTGTCTCACTTTCAGGAGGAAGTAAACGACACAGATGCACCCACAGAAGTGAAGCAGATGCAGATTCTAGTGTAATTTTGTTAGGATGTATATGCTATTTTTTATTATAGCATTCTGTACATTTACCTATGGGAGTGAAGGGAAAGCAGATGAAGGGAAACCAATTCCCCCATTTCCCCTCAACCCATATGATCCCTTTGAAGACAATGAGTTTGCTTTGTTAGCAAAAACTGTAAGCCAAACCTTTAATCTAAGTCACTGCTGGCTTTGCGGAGGACCTCTAGGATTGTCAGGCTGGCCATGGGTCTCTACACCCCTTACCCCAGCACAAATTGTAAGTAACTATAGTGAAACTGGCCCATGTCCCTGTTCAAACATGGAATGGCTGGAATGGTGATTTATGGTCTTGGTTACCCGGAGCACCATGGGTAAAGCAGCTTTTATTTTATCTGTTATATGTGCATTTGCTGCCTTGATGTTTTTGCCCTGTATCATTCCTTGCTTTGTTCAGTTAATCCAACATGTTGTATCCAACATGCAATTTACATCTACTGCCTCACCTAGTGGTGTAAAACAGATTCGTGCCGTTCGCCAATCAAAGTCAGTCACTGTATCAATCGTTTAAACATTATATATATCTACGCATGTATCCTTGTTTATATTTAGGATAGGTGCTTTGAGGCCTAAACAACACATGCGCTTTGGGCTGGGGATGTGGAAATCCATTTTCTTGCTGCATAGAAAGACCCCCAACTCAAGCAAACTAGACCACCATTTTGCAGCTCCGCAATTTTTTGCAATCTATCACAATCATGGATATGAATTGCATTTCTGCGTTAGCTTTAAACCTTGTTTTATCGGCTATTGCCTTGTTTGTTATTGTAATGTTTCTTTTTTGCCGTTGTGAATGTCATATTTGTAAACTACCTTTGTCTTCCTCTGCCGCTTCACCTGAGCAACAACCGCTGCATTCCTCTGCTGATTCCCCTGTGTCTCCTCCTCAATCATCATCTTCTCCTACCGCTGTTCCTGAGCCTCAACCATCATGTTCTTTTGCCATTGTTCCTGAACCCCAACCATCGTATTCTTCTGCCGCTTTACCCGAATCTCAACTGCCTTCTTGTTCTTTTGATGATTTTCCTGAATCTCGAGTTTAGTTTGTAAGATGTCTTGTTTTATAAAGTTAATTAGTTTTAATATTGTTAGAAATAATAGTATTGTTTATTTGTTTTGATTTAAATTTAAAATAGAATTTTCCAGGCTCGAATGATACACACGCTTTGGGATAAGGAAAGCCCTTTTTCCCTCTGTGCATACTGATCCTGATTCCAGCAGACCGGAGCAGCAGACCATGTGCGCATGTAGGGCCCTGACCATTTTGTGGTATTTTTTGTTTATGATGGATTGCGTTTTAGCATTACTTTTAATTCATGTTGCCCTTTCTGTCCTGTTGGCTATTATCTTCATTATTATTGTCATACTTCTGTTTTGTACCTGTAAGTGCTTTCAATGGAGACTGTCACTGCATCCCTCTGCAGACTCAGAGCCTTAAAATTAGTTTAAAAGATGTCCTAGTTTTATCATGTTAATTAGTTTAAATATGATATAGCTGTTAAAATTGTTAGGTAAAAATGTTTAAATAATGTTAAGAATATATACTTGTTAGACTAAAATGTTTATTGTTGTTAAAAATAGTGTTAAAAGATGTTTATCTAATGTTGTTAAGAATAGTGTTTAAAAAAATATTTATCAAAAAGAAAGAAAAAAAATCATTGTTGTTGTTATACTGCACACTTTTCTACCCTTTCTCTCTCCTCTTTCTGTACTGTTATCTTTCACACCACCACGAAAACAGCGATGTTGAGCCACGGGGTGGTGTAAGGAATTTTTTTTACTTTTAGTATGTCTCAACATCGCTGTCTCCACAACAACCACTTCCTGACTCAGCATAAAAGAGCACATCTTGAAGGAAACACATAGTCCACGACGAGAACATCAGCAATCTCAGCAGTCACCCATCGAGCTGCTCCTACGCATGAGCCGGGTGTAGGGGAAACCACAGCGAGACAGATCGGCCCCTCGCCAGCATGACCACCATGGACACCCGGGCATGCACACACGGAGGACCACGAGGTGGCACCTACAACAACGAGCCCTGTGGAAATGGGTGGACAAACTGTGGGGACGGGGGCTATAAAAAAGACAGACTGCGTACTCCTTTGAAGAGGGGAACCAACTCGAAGAGGGGAGCCAACTCGGAGCCAGGAACGTGAATCATCATCGGACCGACAGAACATCGCCGGACCCCCGGTCGTGGTGGTGGTAATTAGTTGCGCCTCTACTGTGTTCTTACTTAGAGATTCTGACCTTTTCTGTTCTTTTCCTCTCTGTCCTATTGCTCTTAATAGTTGTTATAGAAAATAAAGTTTATAAGGTTATGCAGCATCTGACCTTGTTTGTGTCTTAATCTCGCTCTCGGGATTGTTTAAGAACCCTCCCCGGTATCGGATCAGGACAGACATAAATCTGTAAACAAGACTTCCTGTACTTGGAGCCTGATATTTAGAAATCTTGAAGGTGAATTCTTTCCCTAGTATTCTTCAGACTAGTAGAAGAACTTGAAATATCCATTTACACTTTCCATACAAGGGAAGAGTCCATTCGATATGAAAGGGGGAAAAAAAAATATCAAAAGAAAGTGTGAGAGATGAAAAACCATGCCTGTGAGAAACATGGACTGAGAAAAACAGCCTGAGAAAGATAAAAGTTGAGGGCCTCTGAGCTAAGGGATGCCTCAAACACTTGCAAGACAAAACTATAGTCATGGGGTGGATGGTGTAGTGGTCAAAGCTGATAGTTCTGCCTGAATACCACAGAATGCTGCTGGAGGAGGGAGTACTGTGGAGACAGGATGGCTCTGCTCTCTTGCACCTGGTCAGATTTCAAGGGCTATCTGGTGAACGATCTTTGGTTCATTATCCACAAAATGTATATTAAAGTTAACACCCCTCAATATGCTAATGAAGACTAACAAGATAATGCTAATTCCATCATCCAATGAAACACCTTACCCCTCCCCGTACATGGGATAGGTAGCTATAATATGTGAGTTGAACTAGGGTACTGACCCAAGGAAAGTGTGTATAAATCAAGAAGGAGAAAGAAGTGGGGGAGGCCCAGGGAGAGTGCAGTAAAGTGAAGAAGACTAATGTCTCCTGGAATCCTCACTGTCAGGATCAACACAAGAACTCAGACCAGTGATCTCTATTCCTCTATCCCTTCTATCTCCCCCCCTTTCCTTCTTCCACTTTTTCCTTCACTGCCATTAAGAAATGCAAGGCATAGTGTATTGCTTACCATAACTCTCTATATACTTAGCCTATTAGTACATTGTGGGTAGTTAATACATGTTTGAACTTTGAGATTTCTCTTGCTATTGTCTGCTCTGTTGGGGATTTGCGAATCTGAGTCACTTGTCTCCCTCATCTGAGCGGGACATGAAAAAAGCAAATCTAGCATCTGCTTTAAAAATAAAAATAAGCCAAAGCCTATTTAACAGATTTCACTAAGACTTCATCGACTCAAGGCATTTAACTCAGGCCTTTGTCACAAGCATGATAACACTAAGATTGTCAAAGAGAGGTATTAACTATTAGTAATTCCCTGACATCCTTACTCTGGCATCCAGATACCCATGTACTTGGATGCATATGAACTCTTTTTAGATACTTGGCAGCTAGGTCTCTGGCAGCATGAGTTCTGAGAGCAATATAATTTTAAAACCTCTGTCTTGAACCATACAGCAGACCAACAGAATTAGACTCATATGCTCCAGCCTTTATTTCATTACACCGAAACAGATTAAAACACCAAGAAAACACCAACATGTAGGGGTCATACATGAACAGCACACTGAAAAGTTTCTGAGCAAACATGCATAAACAATACCTATTCATCAGTTACAGGATGTACATAAGAACATTTTCAAGGAGAATGTTTCTTTCATATCTACTCCTGAGCCACTTTCTTTTTATATGTCTCTTTCCCAGGGGAAAAAAAAAAAAAAAAAAAAGAAAAAAAAAAAAAGTGTTTTGAAGCTTCAAGCATGGTTATGGAGATTTCTTTTTATGATTGGTACTTCCATCAAATAATATCCAGCACATTAATGTGTGGGAGCTCTGATGGCAAAATATAAGTTCAGAATATTATTTAACTCATTCAGAGCCACAACAACATACTATTCACAGGTAATTTTTTTTTTTTTTGGTGCCTCTGTCTTTACTGTTATCAACACTATGAATACAACTGAAGAAAACATTCAGTGTTGATTACTGAAAGCATGAATTTGCAAGGAGATGGTGCTCAAGTCTGTACTCAGTCCTGGTCCCAGGAAACTCCATTTCAAAAATAGTATTCACTTGAATGACAGCAGAATTAAGCCCTAAAGTGCTATCACTTTGGGGCATATAACTGCAGCAGTTACAGAAAGCTGACGTGTTGTCATTTTGAAATCTTTAATGCACAGTATACAATAGATCTTCTCATATCTGATTTAAGAATTGAATGAGGCAGATTAAAATACTATTTCTTCTGCTAAACTTTACATGTAGTCTACTGACTGACCTATAAGTTTACCAGCTGAGCTGATAATACTCTTTAGTTTGTTATTGATATGCTTTGCTTTTGAATAAATTTTTTTTCCAAAGCTGTGGAATAGCTTTTTCTCAATATAAGATGTTTAAGAAATAAGAAAGAAAGAAAGAAGGTCAGGTGCATCTATAAACAGTTTGTCTAAAATGACTTAATATGGCAACAGCAATCCAGATAGGAGTTCTGTAATTTTCTTATTCCTAGTCTCTGCAGGTGAGTTATTTGCTGTGTCACTTGTGTATGAAACCAAGCAAAATTGATCATATTTGCTTTCCCAAAAATTCATAAGAGCAAAATGTGTTCACAGAATTATTCTCTAGTCTCGTAGAAGAAATAATGTGAATTCAGCTGTATATAATAAAAGCTTAATGCCATCATACAATTCAGGCAACTGATGGCTTACATCATGTGACATTTTTGTTTTAGCAGAGTAGAAAACTAAATTACAGATTTTACTTAAACATAGTAAAGGTTTCAATTTTAAAATATCCTGAAACAAGAAAAATACCTAAAACAGAGCTGGAAGTTTGCACTAGAGGAGTAGTCAATACCTAAAATAACTGTACACAAATGCATATAGAAAAATACTTAATGGTCTATAACAGGCGTTGTTGTCTCTTTATGCTTTTTATGTCTGTCTAGTTGCGTGTCCAAATTACAAGCTGACTCTTCATAAGGTCAGCATAACTAAGTTTCTACGTAGTTTCTAATATAATACAAATAATTAATGAGTATTCATGAGTGACTTCACTCCTATGTGACTCCGTTTCTACATCTTTTAACTGAAGTAATGATACTTTCCTAGTAAATATAATTTACCAAAAATTGTATACCCATGCTTTATTTTGAATCTGACAAAGTCAAAATGCAGTCCAAAAGGAAATAGAATTATAATGGAATTTTAATTAATAGATTGAATGTTTGAAAGGCAGTTATCAAATATTGAAGAATTTTGTTAAATATCTTGGAAAAAAATAAATTAATAGTTCCATGAATATAGTAGGAGAGTGAATTAGAATATTTAGACTATTCATTAGAATTTTGAACATCTTATAGAAATCTCTACCTCTTATTCAATATATTGTAAGTGGACTGAAAGCTTTGTACAAAATAAAACTTGGTTACAGTGCTTGAAACTAAATGGAGCACAACATAAAATTATATCTGTCAGTCTTAAGTACTATCATATGTTCTACTGATGAAGATGCATTGTTTCCAGCTCAAAGAAACAGAAGTATCAGAACGTAATGACGAATGTTACCTTACTTTATGTTAATTTAAAAATACACTGAAGAATGAAGGAAAAAAGAGGGATTTTTAGCTGCAGTGGTACCTTTCCTCATTTCATTTCAAGACTTATGATGGAAGTGAATAATTGTTATAATTCAGACAAATTTAGATAAAAATTCAAAACATCTTGATTAATTGTAGTTGAATATTAAACATACGCCATGTTCTCTTAAATATAAATCTCCAAGTGTCCAGTAAGATCACTGTGTAGGTTTCCCATATGTTACGTGTAGGTTATGCCGTAATCTGCCTCCCCTTAACAAGTGAGGAAATTAAAATGCTATTATAGTATTTAAGATTATTCTATTCTATTCTATTCTATTCTATTCTATTCTATTCTATTCTATTCTATTCTATTCTATTCTATTCTATTCTATTCTATTCTATTCTATTCTATTCTATTCTATTCTATTCTATTCTATTCTATTCTATTCTATTCTATTCTATTCTATTCTATTCTATTCTATTCTATTCTATTCTATTCTATTCTATTCTATTCTATTCTATTCTATTCTATTCTATTCTATTCTATTCTATTCTATTCTATTCTATTCTATTCTATTCTATTCTATTCTATTCTATTCTATTCTATTCTATTCTATTCTATTCTATTCTATTCTATTCTATTCTATTCTATTCTATTCTATTCTATTCTATTCTATTCTATTCTATTCTATTCTATTCTATTCTATTCTATTCTATTCTATTCTATTCTATTCTATTCTATTCTATTCTATTCTATTCTATTCTATTCTATTCTATTCTATTCTATTCTATTCTATTCTATTCTATTCTATTCTATTCTATTCTATTCTATTCTATTCTATTCTATTCTATTCTATTCTATTCTATTCTATTCTATTCTATTCTATTCTATTCTATTCTATTCTATTCTATTCTATTCTATTCTATTCTATTCTATTCTATTCTATTCTATTCTATTCTATTCTATTCTATTCTATTCTATTCTATTCTATCCTATCCTATCCTATCCTATCCTATCCTATCCTATCCTATCCTATCCTATCCTATTCATAGAACAGTTGATGTTGAAAGGGGCTTCTAGAGACTGTCTAGTCCAACATCTTTGCTCATAGCAGGGTCAGCTAGAGGAGGTTGCACTTCTCAAACCTGTATGACAACTGTGAAAAGTTGCACTCATAGAGCTCCAGCCTCCATTCTAAACATCTGCCAATGATATCTTTATAGCAGAACAGGAATACACATGAAGGTAAAAGGAAAAGCAATATCTCCAAGACAGATTTAATTGGAAAAATGCTTAAAAATACCATGGGAATTCCCAGGTTAAGTATATGCAGCTCATCTACAGAGTTACAGTTCTCAATAAGGGATTTAATTCTTAATAACTTTGCTTTACCATCAGTGCAGTTGTGACTTCCATTAAGGACAGGAGACTATAATGTTCTTTCTAAATTATCTCTGAATATAATTTAAAACTGCTCTTCTCAACATGTTTTAATCTCCCTTTCTGCATATAGTGATGCAACCACAATAACATTGATAACAGTGTTGTGGGAAAACAAAAACATTTTCACAGAATCACAGAGTTGTCTAGGTTGGAAAAGACCTTGAAGATCATCCAGTCCAACCATCAACCCAATAATTTTCTCACTATACAGCAATTAAATACATTTTATATATACCGGTATTTAAACCAGACCTTGATCTTTTGACCTCAGGACACCATTATAACACCTAGTCCATATAATTGATTACTACGTGTTCTAGAAAATCTATGTTAGTTTTTATGGTTTCTGTATACAAAAGCTCTTCTCTCAGCCATCACAGTTGCTGCCGCTGCTATCTATTATAAAAACAGCTGTGTCACACTATTTTCAGTGTGACAGACATCTGATCTTGCTCTCTTTCTAGGAAGAGTCACAGACCCTGGTTTGAACAGTATGTCATAGGCTTATGAGAATGAATGTTGGGGAAACAGATACTTCACATATAACAGAATATTTTAACATATTTTTTTCATTCTCATCAAATTGAAATGTAAAAATGTCCCATGACAGACATGTCATCTGTTCACATCTAAAAGGATCATAAGAGTCTCAGAACAGTTGCAGTGAAACAAAATATTTTTGCGCACATCTAAATATACCACCATTTTTATGAATGCCTATCTTTGGTAATAAAAATATACCACTGTTGCATGTGCATTTCAAACAGTTAATATATCACCAAAATGAACTTTCTTCATTCTACTCTTGCCTGTTGCGATCACATGACACTTTTGCAGTGGCAATTGCTTTTGTGGAAAAGTGACATTAGAAGAGCACTGAACTGCTACACCCTATTTTAACATGATTTATTATGTATACACCATCAGAATATCATTGCCAGAATATGTGAAGATGTACTCCTAAGTTAGCTCTGTACCAGCTTGAGAAACTCTGAAATGAGTGTAATTAAAAAAAGATGTAAGACACTTTGCTTCTCAGGGACAGGAAATGATGTGTCTTCTATAACTCTTGGAAGAGGAAGAGATGACCAGCACACTAGTCTCTGTGAATCACAAGGTACTGACTCCACAAAAAGGCTATCTCTCTTTCTACCAACCTTAATATAAGGGAAAGATTCTGTTCCAGCAGATCATATGGGGAGGAAAAAAAATCACTGATCTCAGTGTTGCCCCATAAATAATTATATCTCTTGAATTATTTACTAAAGTAACTCATTGCAATGTTATGCTCCTCCTCCAAACACATACTTGGAACATAATTCACTTCAAAGGTATGCTACTAGTGCTGCGTGAAAGCCATGTTCTCAGTGGTAAAATGTTTGGTACACATAACAACACAACTAAACCCTAAACTAAATGCATGTTTGTGTATTTGTAAGTGCACATTCTGTGTTACTGGAATCATGTCTCATGTTTGTGACTAAAGCTGAGAAGGTTCCTTAAAGTCAGTATACAAGCCACATAATTATGAAAAATTCATGAAACTCCTAGTTATGATCACAGATGGAGACAGAAGAAGAATGCCTGGACAGCACACCTTCCTCATCTCCTTTCAATAACAGACCAGTCAAGGGGAAAACCCTGAATCAAATAAAACCCCAAATATAATAACTTTCGAACAGTATTATTTTATCATTACTAATGTTATGAAGTGCTTATAATTGAAACTCATCAAAACACTGTAAGTTCAAGAAAAATTAACAATTCCCAGATGACAGTCTTCATCATGTGAAGAAAAGTTTTCCAGATCTTTTTCCTCTTTAGAAAACTAGCTCATTTTTCTTTTCTTGTCACTGTATTGGGTGTCTGTGGCAAGGCACTGTCAGTGTGGGTTTTGCAGGGTGTTTGTGGAAAGACAGCAGGGGCTGTGTCATTCCAGACACAGCTGGTTTCACCTGAGTCCAGTGGACCCATCATAGGATACAACTGAGCCTGTCAGTCAAGTGTGGTGTCACCGTAAAAACATTTTTAACACAGAGCAAAAAATGCCAGATGTAGAAAGAACAAATTCAGTGAGAAAGACCAGAAGCAATACCAAGGTCAGAGCAGAAGGAAAAGGTGTTCCGTGGTGGAATACATGTCCATGCTGCAACTCATGAGGATGCAGTTGGTTATAACTGAAGGAACTGCAGGAAGCAGAGGAAAATTGTGAGAAGGAAGAAGCATCAGAGAGGAACTACTGGTAATGACTGTAAATCCCACCCACCATGTCCTTCTTTACTGCTGTGGTGGAGTGGGGGGCAGCCAATGGTGTTTAGAGTGAAGATAAGCTTGACAAAGTGGGGAAGAAAGAGGTTGTTTTAAGATTTTTCTTTAGTTTTCCACTACCCAAATGAGTAATAACATTTATTTTAATTGAAAATAATTTAAGCTAATTTTTCCCAAGTTGAGCCTGTTCTGGTAACAGCAATTGGCAAGCTATCACCCTGTCTTTATCTCCACCTGCAAGCTTTCTCAATTCTTTTTTCTACCTCTCATCCCCCTGGGGCGTCAGGCAGGAGGAAGCAGCTGAGTAGGCACTGGCTGTTAGCCAAGGCTAACCCACCACAGTCAGACTCACAGTCTCTAACGTATCTGATTATCAATGTAAATGATCAAATTTACCAACCTGCCTAGGGGCAGAAGCACTGCTGAAAACTTTCTCACCAAAGTCTGAGATTTTAGTTAGTGTTTTGTTGAGAAACCTTTCTCTTCCATATTAAGATAAAACTCAGATCTATTTTATGAACAACAAAAAAATCAAATTAATAAGTGTGTGTACATTAGGATACACCAGGCACTTGGTGCAGAAATTATCTACTCAAGGGCATCTTTCAGTCAAGTGACCGTTTCATGTTCTTGTTGCTTTTTAGTCTCGTTTTTACTTATATGAAATATATGGTTTTGTGCACGTATTTCATGTTTATCTCAAACATATTTCCAAGTTAAAAAGTGATTAAAATTGACATATTCCCTTCAATCTTTTTTTTTGACCATGTGGCATTTTATGTCAAAGGATATTTCTTTAACTGTAAAAGTTCTCACCTGTTTTACAGTTTTATAATGAGAAAAATTATACATCACACACATTTAAGGAAAAAAAAAAAATCAGAGTATTTTTTCCAGTGTCAATGAGTTTTGAGCTTGACATTGATCAGCAGTGTTCTTTGCTTTTATTTTTTCATATATATATATATATATATATATATATATATATACATATGTATTTATTTCATTCTCATTTTAAGCTACATGATATTAAAAAATATTGAGAATATAAACTAAATTACTTTGGAAGACAAAGGTAACTTTCTCTTCAGAAAACACAAATTTCACTTCCTATGTCCTGTCCTTAAAAAAGGATTTACTTAACATTTGTAATATGTCATGGCTGTAATATACTTCTTGATTCTTCCTATGAATTCTAACAAGATTATTTAAAAATATATATATATATATATATATACACATATATATATATATATATTTCATGCTTTTAGTTTATGACTTGCTCATAAATACAATATAGTCAGAGTTTGTTCTTCTCAATCTGCTTCTGTTGTTTTCCCCTCCTCACAAATTTATAAGAAGAAAGAGATCTATCAAGAGCCCAGGCTGGATGTAATCATTAACTATAGAGAATAATCTTATTAATGTAATTTTATGTGGAAAATGAAAGGTGATTTCAACCTTGGAAATGAGTGTCATCTCCAAAAGTTGTGTCTTGTACTTGTTTCAGAAGAATAAAGAGTAAAATTAATGCTACTAGATCAGTCAGAATTAAACTCAACCCAAGATTAGCAGCTATTATCATTGCAAGGTTGGAAAGATCTGAACTAGAAAGGGTTTCAAACATGAAAAATTAGTAATGTTATGCCAAACAAAGGATAAAAGAGAATTTTAGGGATCAAAACAAATAAGGAAAATAAGTCCTTCCTTCTCCTTTCCTGTGTCCATCCCCCCCCCCGTCCCCCCCCCCAACAAATGCAGGAGTAAAAAACTAAAAGCAAACCTAAATGTCTCAGTTCATCATTAATTTAAGAGTCCTTGATGAAATAGCAACTGTTGTCCTGAGGCATAAAAGGTGAGAAATACATTTTTACACATTTAACAACTTCTGCAGGTGGGCAGAGACAGTTTCAATAGCCAGGATCCCTGAATACATCCTGAGTAGATCCTCACTATACAGGTAGGCTTATAAAAAGAGGAAGCAACAGAAATTAAGGGGTTGTTAGGGGTTTTTTTTGTATACAAATTCATCAGAAAGTATCTTCTACCTTTATGCTTTCTAATGTCAAACTCATGTATGCTAGGTATATGACAGTGAAACAAAAAGAAAGCAGTCAAATTTTTCAACAAAAACACCAATAATTTATATACTTGTGCAAAAAATTAGTCTGTTAATTCCACAATAATATATATGAAGGCATTCCATACATACTGTAAGTGTATGATTTTGTGATCTTTTAATTATAATTACCAATATCACCACAAATCTGATTTGTATTATATTGCCTTTTTGCAAATACTATACCTGAAAACACATTATAATTTAGGGTTCTGGAACCTAAGGAAGAATTGAAGTCTAGCAATGATAATAGGTTAAAATTAATCATCAGTTCTTTCCTGGCTCCATATGACTCTATTTCGAAGTATGCATTGTGTATTCATTGTATATGATGTCAAAAATAAAGGCCACAGATCCATTTTGTCAAAATAATTAAGCTCATGTCTAATTTAACATCAGTCGTCAAACAATCTTAATGATAATGTTAGAGTGCTTTGACTTTTACTCTTACTCATTATCTTTCTATATTGCCATGTAAAACCAGTTCTGAAAACAATTGTTTTTATGAAATGAATAATGAATATTTAAATCATTTTTTGATGGAGAACTGCCTCAAAACTGCCAGAACTTACAATTTACTATTTTATATTATCAGAGCAGAAAAAAATGAAAAAAAAAAAAAAAATCTGGACTATGAAGCCAAGAAAAATCCAGCAGAAGCTTTTAGTAATCCTTGAACCCTAAACTAAGGACAAAATTTCGGAGATGGGTGACAAAGTAAAAGAAATGAAAACTGACATCAGCTGAGTTGTGAATGCAAAGTACACTACAAATCTTTTTAATTGGGTGTACAGAACAGTAATTCAAAAGATAACATAGATAATAAAAGCATTATAGAGTAGATAATGATTTCAAGAATAAAAATAGGTTAGACAAGTAGCTAGAGTCCTAATGTTTAAAACCTGGTTTGTGTTAAAAAATAATTTTAGTGGCAATTAGTATAACTCTTCTCCATTGAAAATACAAGCTTACAATACAGAGCTGAGCTGATTTTATTCCAGAATGTGGAATCAGTATGAATTTCAGTCTTGAAATGGAAAAAAAAAAATGTTTCATACTGAATTATGCATTTAATCAAATAATAATTCATTCAAAATACTGCTTAAAATCTCTGCACTGAAACTCATCTATATAGTTGAAATGATAGTCTGAAGAACTTCAGAAAGCATAACATATATACTCATCAACTTCTTGTTTCATTAAGATTTATACTATAATGCCTCACCATATAGATACACAGACATTTATGTCTGTGTATTTATACATCCTCACAATTTCTTGAAGATCCCTCCTTGTGCTTCTGATTATTATGATTCTATATGGATTCCATGGTTAGGCTGTACTAAACCCTCTATCTACATTTTTATCCTTTTGGATACCTAGCTTTAGCCTGAGTATGTTTATAGAAACTTCATTCCATGGCATTGGTTCTAAAACTAGCACAGCTTCTGCAGCTCAAAGTCATTCTAATAAAAAGAACTTGTATAAAAGCCTAATTCAGAACCTTGTGTCATGTGAGACATTTAAATACCTGAATGAGATAGCTAGAAATAAAAAATTTAAAAAAAAATCAAAACAAACAAAAATCCTACTCCAAAGATCAAAGAGGTCAATCAGGTTTTGAAATACATTTCTGAGAAATGTAAATATCTTAAACTATTAAGCTTTACATGAAATTCCAAATTTTATAATACAACACAGAGGACATCAAAATTAATCCAAACAAAATGACCTTCCTACAAACAATTGATGAAAAAAACAAATAGCTAGCCAATTCTGGAACAACAGTAGAAAAATATCAAAGAGTTGAACCATAATCTCTCTGACTATCACAAAAAAACCTATTTGAATTAGAAGGCACTCCAAATGCTTTGTATCATATGCATCATTGTATTGAATAATTACTTTAGTACCTTTATTCTGTTATATTATTTCCTCCTTTTCTCAGGACGAGTGTTTTTTCTCTTCTCTAATAAGCAGCCAGCCCATAAGGACTTGTACTTTGTCATGAGAACTTGTATCTGGGCTGTGCCAGTTGAAGAGAAGGGCTAGGATACAAAGTATTGAATTACAAGAGTAAATATTTACTCATGCACGTGAAGTGTCCCAGCCATATTGGGACACCCAAAATGTGATTTTACACAAGGTTCTTATACCTGTTAAAGGTTCAGATACAATGTGATTTGACTAATCAGTAGCATCCACACTACTAATGTCCAGTCATAGCAAAACTGCAAAGCAGCTACATTTTTTACAGTGTTCTTGCCCACTTGTCTATTGATTCATATATCCCTGTAGTCAGCCTTTCTATAGTAACTTATCTATGATGCCAGACAACAATGGGAAAGTTTCAAAGATGTGTTAGAGGGGCTGGGATGCTGGCATTATCTTGGTTGTCCAGGGGTACCCTTTATATTTCACAGACATCTCTCAGCTTCCAAGAAGAAAAGTCCTGTGCTGGGCTGTCCTTTAGTTTCTTTTATTTAAGCATGAACAATACCAAAGTGTTCAGTAAAATTCTACCACCTCATTACACTACAGTGCATAACACAAACTAATACATATTAACAAAGGTAATACAATTTCATGCTATAAAGACTGACTGATAAAATGGTTAGGGAAGAGGATTTTCCTAACATGCAGCAATGCAAGTTGCTGTGGTTTAGTTTTACAATGTTTATAACTTGAAAAATTATACTGAAGAAAGACTACCATTATTGACTGTTATTTCAAATAAAGTTGCCCAAAATCCTAAGTCTTAAGGTAGGTCTCTGTCCTGCCACTGTGTCAACTGCGTATGGTTAAGAAGCTTTCTGATCAAGAAAGCTTTTTTGTTGTTCCTTGATTTACATAAAGAAATGTGCACCTCATTAGTTAAGATCACCTACTTGAAAACAAAACCTGCCAGATCTGAAGACAAAATGATGAAAAATGTGCCAATGTATATGCATGATCATGCAATGTATTTGAACTAATCAGCCATAATTGAATATGAAATGGAACATGAAATAACCTGGGCTTTGTTAACAGTATATGGTAAATTATAATAGCATGAATAAAAGAGTTTATGTGATGAAAGATTTAATGAAAATAATTATGGTTGAAATTACTGCAGCATTGCAAAGATACATTCAGTAGAAAGATGTTTAAGGCATTAGCTGAACTAGCAACATCTTTCTAGTATTTGTTTCTAATCAAAGGAATATTTTCTTCTATGAAATACTGCAGAATTCCAGGACAAATTTTGTGTTAAATGTAACTCTGCTAACTCAAAACAAGATGAGATTCTGGATAATTACTTTATTTCAGCACCCTGCCCAGTTATCAAAGATAGGAGGAATGTGGCCAACTTTTACTCCTAGATTGCATAGGATCTCATGTAGCATTACCAAAGTTTATGTAAGAGGTCTACACTGTCTACTGCATTAGACAATTTTTAATGTACAATTTGAATCTTTCTGTACTGTTCAGTACAGATGAAATCTTTACATGAAGTCATAACCAGAAAAATTTTCTACTGAGGTACACTCATCTGTTAATTACAGTCATCCAGCATCATCTATACTATCTGTAGGTGTGACTGCTTATCTCAGATTTTTCATGGGGAGGGACACCCTAGCCACTGTGAAGGACCACAGCAGTTCCATAAATTTAGTTTAACGTTGACCTCTGCAATATCAGAAAATCATTAAAACATTAAGTATTAAAACAATCCAAGATATCACAATTCAAGCCTTCCAAATTTTATGTAGTAAATTCTGCCCCCTCCTCCAAACCTTACAAAATCAAAAATCACATCACTGTACCTTACGTTCAGGTTTTCTTATCATCAGTCTAACTCTTCAGAGCCAGTTAACAGACAAAGTTGTCTATACCACTGAGAGAATACACTAGACTTTTGCAGGATATTTAATCAATCTCTGGTTCTAGAGTACTACAAGGACAGTACTAGACTTGACCTGGGGATAGTAAGAGGAGCAAGACATTAACCTCAATATCCTGATGTTAAAGGAAGGATGTTCTATTATATTAATATAACTGAAAGTGATGTGATGGGGATGACTGTACCCATCTTGTCCTTTACCAAAGAAGAACTAAATATGTAAGGCATTACTGACAGTTAAAAGGTACTTAAGTTTTATTTAAAAGTTTTGACTTATGAGGACTGAGTTGCTAGTAGATTGCTTCTTTAGGTGACTTATTAGTATTCAGTTTTCCTTTTCATTAAGAATCGCTTCTCTAATATACAAATACTTTCACACTATTTATTATCCTATGATAAGCTAATAATTTTGCAAAAGATGAGATAACATGCAAATCACCAATATTTTTTTTTCCAATAGCATATACCTAGATATTTCACAAAATGTTTGTTACTGACAAGTCAGTATATAACAATTAGCTCCCCATAAGATAGGAGCAATGTGGTTTATATGATTACTGAGATCTCTGGAGTCATGAAGTTCTTTGCTGAGTCTGACTATCCATTTTGGGGATTTATACTCTCATCCATCATCACGTTACTTTTCCTGATAATTAAGGATTTTTGCAAACATAAAACTAAATTAGTATAGTAAATCCAGAGCTGCAGTTCAGGACTGCTTTGTAGATGAAACTAAAATGGCAATTTCAGATGATGCTGTTCTAGAAATGGGTAGACTTTTCTGCTATCACATGAACTGTTTTAATGAGTGTTTCTGTAATGAATATTGGCACAAAGTTGACAGTTTATGCCTATGTCCACAGTCGACATGACAAATGCAATTAAGTTTGGTGGGGAAAAGGTATTGCAAACTGTTTATTGGTTCAGATTGAATGAACAAAATTATATAGTTGTTTTTAGGTCTATATCCACTTTCCTAGGCAGAACTTGGGTTGTCATGATAAACAGAATACAAAAAGTTATTTCCACATGCAAATTGAAATTTTTCTCTTCATATAAGTGTGTATATATGATGTGTATAAGGACAGTTTTTAAATGAAGGAGAGACTTGTGTGTAGTACCAGTACAAAATTGCCCATACCTATGGATGAATTCAGAGATATGGAACTGGAATATATTTATCTTTCATGCATGAAAAACGATTTAATATATATCAGAAGATTCCAAAGAGGAAGTCCACTGGCTATTCAGTGAGGAACAGTTTCAGAATGGACTATGAATGAGGTGTCACTTATATTAAAACACATTATTTTATAACTTTGAATAAATTATTAACATGACATTTTAAAGATATGGTGCAAAATTTATACAGTTATTTCAATATACAGTTTATCATGTTAATAGGGACATAAAAAAACCTTGCTGTCTTCCACAAAATATGGTCCTTTTTTCCACCTTGTAACAGAGTACTGCAGATTGCCTTATAGCTTGACTGAAATTAGTTGTTTCTGCTTGAGAGAAAACTTATTCCAACTGTTTGGATGACTTGTCCTACCATCTAGGGAAGTGATGCCCCTTCGTTACAGATTACTTCACTTTGAAACCTGTGATCTGTATTATGAACTTAACTACTGAAAGTTTAGTATACAATAGGGAATGTTGTTAATATATAAAGGGAAGAAATAAAGATGAAAGTTAGTTGTGCTACATCTTTCTTGAAAAGCTTCAGACCAGTGGCAAAATTCTGCCTTGATTGTAATTCATCAAATAATTCAATGCCTTCTAGGTGAATATCTATGTTTATTTAAGACAAAATTATTTTAAACATCATGCTTATTCTATCCATATTTCCTTTTTTTATTTTTTTAATGAGATCTGAGTAGCTCTATCACATTCAAACATTTGTCATAATTTGTTATATGTAAGCAGAACACGATTTATAATGTATCATACTTTACAAGTTATAATTTTATATTGCTCATGGGGATAAGAGAGAACTGAAGAGAAAAAGAAGCTATTATATTCAATGCTTTTACAAGAAATGCAGTATGATGTTACTATATAACTATCTGTATAGGTTTAACAGTAATTGAGGTTCATTACATACAATCCTTTGAAGCCTAGCGGCTTATATGTTTTGATGCAGAAATATGAATACCCTATAAAACACCAACTACATGCACTTGGACAGCACTCTTCATACTGTATTCACAGCAAACACAATAAAAAATGTCAAGATGTTGCATAAAATTAAATTGCATCCATATGCATGAAAGTGTGGAGAAGATGGATTGAAAAAGTTAGAAGATAGACCAAAAGGTACTAAATATAACACAAAAGCTAAGGGTCATGACAGATGAAGAAATTTTAGAGTTTAGAGGAACTGAATCTTCTTGCGATATATAAAATATACACTCAAGTCACAATTTAATTTTCTGAGACTTTTTAGATTAAACTGGAAAATATAATTTAAACACAGATTTTTACTGAGTTTATAATCCTTGTCAGATTTGGTTTGGCTTTTTCTTGGACAAATTCAAGCTCAGTTTAAACTGAAGCCACAAATAAAATATTTTTATGTGCCCTGTTGTTTTTATATCCCAGCATTGTTGGAGGTCACATTTACAGTAGTCTGAATGCACATCTTAGCATAATAGGCCATGAGTTGGGAAGGAGGAGGGTTAAGTACTATTTTAGGCATATTTTTGTTTTAAAATGCCTCACTTAGGAATAATTGCAACATCTATTTCAGATATTTCGTCTTTTAGTTATAATTGTTACTAGTTGAATATTCATATACAGGATTTTTCTTCTCCATCTGGGACTGTTCTTGACAGGGACAAATAGGAAATATTGGAAGTTGTTAAACTGGCAATAGAGGAAGATAAAATTAAGCATCACCTCCCAGTAGAAAATACAAAAAGCTAATAAGTGATTAAACCATTAGGTCTTAGTTAATGGCTGTTTAATCATGTAGCTGGGGAACTATTTACAGAATAAAAGCTCTGTGTTTGAAAATTAATAATTGTGCCTTGGGAAAGAAGTTTATGAAGAGCATAAGAAAACAATAGGAAGATCAAGATGCAAAAGACATATTCCTGAAACACCTGCCACTAACAACAGATAAACAACAACAACAATTAATAATAATGATAATGATGATAATGATGATGATGATGATGATGATGATGATAATAATAATAATAATAATAATAATAATAAATTCCACCCCCCAAAAAAAAATCATTAAAATCTGAAAGAAAAATGGGGACTTTGGGGAAACTCCTTGGTTTGTTGTTCCGTTTTCTAAAATCTAGAACATCTTTTATTTACATTTTATGTAAATAAGCTATTATAGATATGTGAAAAAAGATAGAAAAGACTACATAGAGAGAACCTCTTTCAGCAAACTAAAGGTATTTCTTTTTACCTTTCCAGTCCATCTCCACAGTCAACTGCTGACTACAGATCTTTTGAAAGTTGAACAGATCTCTCCAGATGATCAGATGAAATAAACATGTGTGAGAGACTGAAATGTCATATGACTGTCTCAAAGCTTGCTTGTATCTGTGCAAACCTCAAGGACAAGCTGCTGTGGCCTTTGGATTAGTCTAAGGAATGTCACCCAAGGAAGGAGGAGTGTATTGAAGGATTCACCTACCACTTCCTTGCAGTTGCATTGTCAAACTCCTTAGATAAGCCTCAAAAGGGAAGACATGGACTGAGCGGAAACCAACTATTACCAGTGGCTCCATCATATAGCGATGTTGCCTGGCATGTACCCAGACACCCATGCATACATTGTTAATGAGCTGACAAGAGGTGAGCATTTCTGCCTCAGAAGACAGATGCAGTCAAAACCTGTGGGACCAGAGGAAAAAAAAAAAACAACAAACAAACTAAAGGTGGGCAGATATGCTAATCAGTGGATATGGATAAAAAGGCAACAGAGAACTTTGCTGTGTGTGCACCCACCACTGAAGAACTGAAGACTCAGAACCAACAGGATGCCACTGGATCCATGGTGGTGACTATTGGTGTGATTCTATTTCAGATGCTTGCTTGATTTCTGTCTTTTCCTTCCATCCTATCCTATCATTACCACTCTTCAGTTTTTATTAAACTGGTTTAGATGTATGGCATTTGAGCTCGTTTGTCTCTTAACCTTGCTCTTGGGATCATATTGAAGCTTCCCCCAACATTGGATTGGGACAACATGGTAACAGACCAAGCACCATTTATCATGAGTTATAAAAATATAGAAGAGTGGTGTATATCCTTTAATAGGAGACCTAAGGAAGCCATACTGGAGTACCAAGAAAAAATAAAGAAACAGGATCAATTAGATACTTGACACATATGTGTGCAAAAAGTGTGGAATAGTAAATATATATATATATATATATATATATATATATATATATATTGCATCAAATCCAGAAGGCCTTGAATCCAGATTATGGAAAACTGACTTTAGCATTATAGAGAATTCAATAGCCAAGCTATAAGGAAAGGGTTGTACCTTGAGCATAAGCAATCTGTCACTCTGTGTCAGGTGCCAGCATGTGGAGTACCTTCCAGCAGGGCTGATTGTGAGCTGTAGCTGTAGCAGTAGATAGACACCAGGTGCCAAAACAACTCACACCAATCAGCACCATCTGCTGGCGCCACCACCTGTACTGGATACTCCTGGGATTAATAGTGTTGGTATAACACACTGGTGTTTTGGCTCTTGCTGAGTAGTGCTTGTGCAGAATCAAGGTTTTCTTTCTTTTTCTTTTCCCTCTCTGCCTACCCAGCAAGTAGATTAGGCAAGAAACTGGGAGGGAACACAGCTGGGACAGCTGGCCGGAACTGACCAAAGGGTTATCCCATACCATATGACATTGTGTTCAGCCATAAAATCTTGGGGAAAGGAGAAGGAAGGTGGATGCTTGTGATTATGGCATTTGTCTTCCCAAACAATTGTTATGTGTGCTGTGGTCCTGCTTCCCAGGGAGTGGCTGGACATTTGCCTGCTGATTGAAAGTGTTGAATGAATTCTTTAATTTGCTTTGCTTGCACATAGAGCTTTACTTCACATATAAAAGTGTCCTTATCTCAACTTCTACTACTCCAGTTCTGACCCCCACTGCACTGAGGGGGAGTCAGCAAGAACTATGTGGGGGCTTAGCCACCAGAGAGAAAACACACCACAAAGAAAAATGTTTGGCTGATGAGAGAGAACTGACAGTTTAATGTATGACCACCTGTGTCAATAACACATTACTATACTATATCTCTACTTTGCTGGCTTCTGCCTGACACAGAAAAGAAAGTTTTACAAGGGACGTAAGACTTACTTTCTCAAAAGAGAGCACACCATTACCCCTTCTTCTTGCAAGTCAAAATTTGTATAATATTGGTTACACCTCTGAAAGCTTTACCAAGTACAAAGTATTTAATGTCAACAACTGTAAAACTACCACTCTACAGTGATTACTGGGTTTTTTTTATTCATAGTTATAGCTATTACACTGTGCATGATCCTTTGTTTTATTTAGTCTTCCAAATGGATAAAAAAAAATCAGTCTAGCATTTGCTGTTAAAGGTAGTAATCATCTTTCTGAAAGGCAGACGTAATCTCTATAATAAAATCTCAGTCCTGTTAGTTTTTAACAAGACGGAGTGAATCAGACCAGTTTTCTTCCCATACTTCTCTTTTAGAGCCTTAGTTTTAGTATTGTTCTTATTTAGAAACATAAAAAGTTGACAGTTGCCTCATCTGCTCAGAAAAGACATCTTCATGATAAGTACAGGTAATCACATAAACTGCAGTCTTTGAGAACAAGATTAAATCTAGTGCCTGGTTATTTAGGCCTTATGGAAATTTTGTTTCAGATGTTTCATTCTTTGAGCTCTAACATCTCTGCAGGAGACTCAAATTTCTAGAAATATAAAAATAATCAGAAACACATAACAAAGATAAGAGACTGTGGTTTGTTTACAAGAATCAAGAGCATACCAGCAATTACTATGGTAGCGGTGACACCAATTGTTAAAAGTTGCATGTTAACTACTATTGATATGCTGCAGGTTTACACTTATATGCAAAATACATGCTTAGTCAAGTGGTTTGGTTTGTTTTTCTAAACAAGAAATTACCAACATACATTTTCTCCTACTTGACAAACTCTGTATATTGTTTACACTTATATAGTTATTTAATCTGATATTTGTTAAATTAGATACCTTGATCATAAGGTTTAAATTATTTTTAAAAAACCCAAACCTCACAATATTGAACTCTACCTTTTTTTAAAATGTCTCTGAAATTCCATATGACTTTATGAATGTGACAAGATTTTAATGTGTCAACATGTTGAAGAAGATTATATACTGTGAGACATCTCAAATAGCCTAAGCTGTACTTGGCACCTCAAGCTATAGGGAATGAGAAGCAGATCAACAGTGCATTTCCACCATCAAAATCCTCAGTCCAATACTACTGTTAGTTTATAATCACATCTGAGTTAGTCATCTTAGCAGTAACTCAGCTGACTGGGAATATTTGAAACCAGCATGCTTTTATTTTTCTATTAATTGGTTGCAATTTGATGTATATTGATGGCAGGTTGAATATGAGTCAACAGTGTCCCCAGGCAGCCAAAAGGGCCAACCATGTCTTGGTGTGCAGCAAGCACAGCATAGCCAGACAGTTGAGGGAGGTGACTGTCCTACTCTACACTGCACTGATGTGGCCCCACCTGTGTGCAGTTTTGGATGACTCAATACAAGAACATCAGACTATTAGAGTGTGTCCAGAGGAAGGCAACCAAGATGGTGAAAAGCCTCAAAGACAAGACTTAGAAGGAGCAGCTGAGGTCTCTTGATTTGTTCAGCTTGAAGAAGGGAAGGCTAAGGGATGACCTCATGGCAGTCTACAGCTTCCTCAAGGAAGGTAGCAAAGGGGGAGATGCTCTTCTTCTCTCTCTGGTGACAGACAATAGGATGTGAGGAAATGAAATGAAGTTCCTTCAGGGGAAGTTCAGATTGGACCTTAGGAAAAAGTTCTTCATTGAGAAGATGGTCGGTCATTGGAACAGGCTCCCCAGGGAAGTGGTCATGGCACCAAGACTACCAGATTTCAAGAACTGTCCTAAGGTTTAGTCTTAGGTAGTCCTGTGATGAGCCCAGAGTTGGACTCAATGATCCTTATGGGTCTCTTCCAACTTGAGATATTCTGGTGGTATTATTCTATGAATTTTTAGTCATTCAGAAACATCTAAATTTTGCAAAAGTATTAGAAACAGCTAAAGCAGTTATTACTCTGGTTTTAAATCATCTGAGGATTTTATTATTTGGGAAGAAATTCCAGGTAACCTGTCACAGAAAGGTACTTATCCTACATACATTGTCTGAATGTCACACATGCATCATGAGGCAAGATGCAACAATGTAGCCCTAATATTCGTGAATTGAAGAAGAAAGACTGTGTTGTACAATGGAAGGATAGAATGCTTTTCTGCAAGTGATGCAACACAGGAATGGGAAGGATTTTTCTAAAACATAACAGAAGAACTAACTATGCTGTGTAATATATTAGAACTGCATCTTTAAAGTTTTGTCTTTCCCAGTGATTGCCTTTTTGGAAATGAGACACGGTTTAGCTTTTACCTGACTACATTCAGGGGTTTTTGTTCAGGTAAATTACACACTCTTTATCTTACTAGTGAAGTATATTTGGAGTAAATATTCACCCAGTATTATGGAGAAATACTGACACACCAAGGTATCAATTAGTTTTCTTCAGCACTGGGCTGAATGAAGTTTAGAGGAAACTCTGAGTTGTCACACATACATACACATACATATGTACATGCATAAATTTCACTAATAAGCACAATTAAACTTCTCATATGGGATTACTTTTAGTCATGTCTAATAAAATGTCTAAACGGAGGATGCCTAAATGTCTCTTTATGAAACAGTGTCATTCTTCAGACTAAGAAAACAGACACAGGAACACATCTCAAAAATATTCTGCCAAGGTTGGAGGAAAGCATCATTTTGAGGTTGACACAAGGTTAGACTGAGGTAATGTTTTTCAGGTGGTTATGCAGAGAGGATGATTAAACTGGGCAACACTGAATACCAAAGAAAAACAAAAGTTGTAGGTGGTACTAAAAATGTCATGTTCCATACATTCCAGTAAGTTGAAAGATTTCAGTATTTTAAATAACCTTTCTGTATTAATGTTATAGATATACACTTATGGAACAAACTGAAGCGATATGCAGAATACTTACACCATCTACTTGAGTTACCACTTCAGATCCATACCAAACACAGGAGACTGATTATTTTGTCCTTATCCTATTCTCTCTTAGGTATCCTCTCTGTATCATTCAGTTGTCCAGATTTATATATAAATCCTTTGCTAAATAAATAAAAGTATACATTTATGTATACATGTATACATTTAAAAGAGAAAGATATGATCCAGATACTAATCTGGATATATTAATGATCTGTAGATTGAGGTAGGAGCTGAGAGGTCAATTCCATGTATTTCAGAAAAGTGTATACAAGCACCTACATCAAATGCGCATGTGATAGTTATGTCACATAATTTATTTCCTGTGTTATTCAATCATGGCCCTTTAATTTAGTGACTTTTTAAATCGTGTTGGCACTCGGTAGTAGTGTAAAAATAGCTGAAAATTATGATTAACTAAACTTCAGTCATGGAACTAAATTATGCCTTCATTTATTTCTAGATTATTCTCGGATTATTAATATTACGAATTTTCTTTTGATTTAAACCATGTTTTTAACACTTGAGTTAAATTAAGTACCTCTCCTTATGATAATGTTGTTCACTAGATGCATTACTCTGAGACAGGGCATGGTAAGAAGTTTATCTACAGTTTTGTTCTGCAAACAGTCTGATTAGCCACTTTACTGGGAGACATTCTGCTTCCTTTGCTGTGGAAATGATAGGTTTAAATAATAAAGGCATCAGCAAAATCTGTTTTGGCACTGTATTAAACAAAATGGCGAGAGGAGGTCTTAAGGTAAATATTGGACAGATACTTGAAGATTGTAATCTGACTAATAGGGATGAAGAAAAAGCAGAGGCATTCATTTTTTTTTTTTTTTTTTTTGTCTCAGTCTTTAATACTGATGATAGACCTTGAACTGCTGGCTCCTCTCAGTTGGAAATTGACAACTACAGGAACTGTGACTTTCCATTTGTGGACCATGAAATTGTAAGGGATCAGTTGTTCATAAATCCATAAGGTCTGGTGGTATTCATCCTTCCTATACTGAAGGAGCTATTGGATGTTACAGTAGAACCCCTCTCTACCACCTGCCAGTAGTGGACTGGAAGATAACCAATGTTATCCAATTTACAAGAAGGGCATGAGGGAAGACTCAGGAAACTACAGATCTGTTAGTTCAACCTCAGTACCTGGAAAAATGATGGAGATCATCCTGGGTGTTACTGAGAGGTGTTTCAAGGACAGTGTAATCATCAGGCACAGTCAGCTTGTGTTCACAAAGGGAAAGTCCTCCCTAAATAAAAAGGGAGGAAATCCTTCTATGATAAGATCACTCACCTAGTAGATGAAGAGAAGGCAGTGGATGTAGTTTTTCTGGATTTTAGCAAGGGTTTGTTACTGTCCCTCACAACATCGCTCTGTTGTCCATCTGTGGGATGAGCAGGTACACAGTGCGCTGGGTGAAGAACTGGGTGAACAGCAGGGGGTGTAGTGAACGGGGATACATCTGGCTGGTGACCCATCACCAGTGTTGTTCCTCGAGGCTCAATTCTCGGGCCAGTTCTGTTCAACATTTACAAAATACTATTAAATACTAATAAAATCCTATTGATTTTTTCTGTTCAAAAGAGGATCAAATAAAACTTTCCAAAAAAATTGACTTTTTTTCATGGTATTTATTGTTTTTTTCCAAATTATTATTTTTTCTTACTATGTAGTACACATCCATGTCCACAGTATTCCAGCAAAGTTCCAAAAATGAACTAATGTCATTAGCATTCTGGTAATGTTTTTTTTTTTTTTTTTTTTCCTGATGTTACAATTATGAAATATTTTGTTCTGGTAAGAATATTGCGTTTAGAGACATTCAAAGAATGCTAGATAACAAATCATATATTGTTTCATCAAGATGTGTGCCTGGAATAGCAGTACAGGTACAGAGGAGGATAGAAGCCTAGGAAAACTGTTCTTGCAATATAGCAGAAAAATGCAACAGTACTCAGGTTTTAGTGGCTTTGAGGGTTATATACTTCTCCGAACTTTCTTTGTAACAAAAATAGCCACTCTATCCTTGTAAAACTGTAAATAATCAAAATCAATGGATTTGTAGTGTTCCAAACAAATTGAATAAATAGGTCCCTGAACATATATTACTTTGATAGGAAAATCAAAACACTGGTGATATTTTTCTCTATATTTTTTGAAGAATAGCTTAAATAAAAAACTTCCTTTCTCTTTTTTCAAAGTGTCTTAGCTTCATGATAAGTGGCCTCATTTGATCCTCTTCTAAGTTTAAAGAGCATATTCAGTCAGGAAAAAAAAAAAGTAATTCCAGTATCACATGACTGACCCCAACCAAACCTCGTTCAAGTGTGAAAACATACACTAACAAAATAAGCTCAGAATTTCTTAAAAAAAAAAACCACCCTACAAGTAATAAAAATACCCCTCAGATTTTTTCAGAACAGAATTTCCAAAACATCAAGGCCATAATCTTTCTCAAGAGGGATTACTATGGTTGTTAAAGTACATCAAATTCATAAAGAAAAAATTCAAGTTATTTTAAATCTTCCTGAGTCTTTAAGATGATCTAGCTTCATAATAATGCCATCACTGATGAGATATTTTCAAGCAATATGTGTTCTATGATGCAATTGTTTTAATCTCTTTTCAGTAATATTACACTCCTCATATCCATGATGTTGGATTGTTCATACATGGCAATACACTTAGCAACTAACACTTTGATGAAATCGTGGTTTAGAAATTTACTTTTAAAAAAGCGCATTTGGTTAGCATCAAAACTATAAAACATGCTAATTAAAATGCATGGAGAAGCAAGACCTTATAAAATAAAACATTTATGCATTTTGTGAGTCATAGCCATTAATAAATTCTGATATATACACAGGATTACTGTTCCCCTGAAGGCACTAAAAAGTGTCTCTGAGTAAGAGACAAAAAGGGAGAATAAAATTGGGTCTTGAAACCTTTCAAAACAAAACTAGATTTATAAAATATGATAAAGAAATATAGGGAAGTTGGAGCCTTCAATGATTCATACTTAAAATGTAAATATTTTAATAATTGAATGCATAATCATTTATGTACTTGTTAAGCAAATGACAGACCCAGAACATGAGTGGCAGTAGTTAGATCACTGGTTATGACCACACAGATAAGGCAAGCTAGGAGTTTCCTCCATTAGATAAAATATTCCTCCATCTATCATGTACAGCACCACCTTTCACTCATTCAATACTCTCACAAATGTTTAGAAGTCCACTTTTGACCTTTTTAAGTATTTGTTTCATAAAGGTATTCTGAACACTAAGTACAAGGATTTTAATGAACTGCTAAGAAGCCAAACAACTTGTGTTTATTAGAATACCTGTTGAAAGGACAAATTGTTTTTACTTTGTCATCACATCTTTCAGTTCTTCCTCTATATATACATCTACCAGTATTCTTAAACTCCTTTCAGTATGGATCTAATTGCTTCTAATGTATTTTAATAATAGGGATTAGATTACCAAATAAAATTGTTTTAGCATTAATATAAGGAGGTTAGCTTTATATTTATGTACTGTTTCCTCAACCCATTCTTCAAATACATGGGGAATTCAGTTTTTTCCTGTTCCTATAAGTCAATATGTGATTTGTTATCTAGTGTTCTTTGAATGTCTCTAAACTCCATATTCTTACCAGAACAAAATATTTCGTAATTGTAATATCAGAAGAAAAAAGAAAAACCTTTTTTTTTTTTTAATGAATTGTCTCCTTCCTTCTATTCAATATGATTATAATTTTTTTTTCTTCATAGAAAGGATTTAAAGGTACTTTTGTTTAAAAACACGTTAATTATACCTAAAGCTAAACTAATTTAATTCTTACATCTACATCTGATTCAGTTTTTCAACTTTTTGCTTTGTAACAGTATTTCAGGTCTTTATTGTAAGAACAACATTGTGCTAGGATCTACTGAATATCTGTATTCTGTAAAGCATTTAGAATTAGTGGTTCATCGGATGCATATTCTCTAGCAGCAGTTGTTTAATACAGCCATTATTTAATCTATGAAATTTATTTTATGGCTATGAAATGAAAAGTTATTTTTGTTCAGTGCCTAAGACAGAAATAACTGATGTGAGGCATGCCAGTTTAAAGCCATCATCAATGGAAATAAAGTCTAGCACAAGGATGGATTGCACAGAAATTAACTAATGGAACAATTATTTTGGCTTTCTAGATGATGATACTTCTAATTTTCTACCACTTCTGTTATCTTATACTACCGAGATTATTACATGCTTAGTTGTCCTTGCCCAAGATTTTGTGAAGGATTAAATTATAAATTTGGGCTTTAACTATTCCTATATTTTGTTTCACTGTCTATAACAACTTCCCTGTTGGTTAAAATCAAGGGAAAAGCAGGTCTAGATAAATTAATTCCTTATGCTTCCCTATTACAAATACTATATACTGTAAAGATAAAAATAATGATTTGAGAACTGTAGCCTCAGCTTTGATTATGAACATTCTACGAAAATTTCTCTGAGGTTTTTTTTTTTCTTTCTCTTTTTTAGGATGGCAAAAACCCCAATAATAGCACTTCAATAAGACAACAATTTTGACTGAGACAAAATTTGGAAATCTGTATTTTGCCATTCTCCCAAGAACCCTTCATAATAAAGAAATAATGTGGTACAGTAGTATTTCTGGATCATGATCTATAAAAAATATAAAACAAAAATCAAACTCTATTATTTGTATTTTTACAAATTATAATAAAAATCCCCTAATGTAAAAAACTTCTTTTGTGAAGATATTTTAGAACATATGGGTTATCACATGAACTTTGAAGTCAACAACCAAATTATAATAATATCGCTTGAGTGTATGGACACTCTTTACTGAATTTATTGAAAAAAATATTATAAAGATTGTCAGTTTCCACTGAGTAGCATGTTTTAATGATTCATTGTTTACCTGGGGTGACTCATCCTTTGAGTTAACAAATCTGTTCCGTCTCAGAAAGCAACCTTTATCCCAAATGCAGACTACAGAAAGACATTAATAGTTTGTGCAGAAATGTCTCTGGAAGTTTTTTCACAGTATTAAACTCTGTTCCCTGTTGTGCCTTAACCCCTGCCTGTGGTGTATACTGAAGTTCAGATACTGAACCGATCTGTAGCTGAATTACTGTTTCTCTGACTTCAGTTACCCAAATGTGTCTTATCACACCTCTTGTTTCCAGTGCTACAATACTGGATGGCTTTAAGTGAACACTAGGTAATCTGAACCTATATACAATCTGTAAATCTGCCTGCTGATCTCTTGTTCCAGAAAACTGTTATAGTTCTGCAGTACTTAACTGGTATTCATGAAAGGCCACCACCAGTAAAAGATTGTAATAAAATATACCGCAATGTTACTTTCCCTAAAAAATTAAACATTACACATTACATCTGAAAAATCAAGCACCGAATAAAGACATTCTGAAATATAGTTAGTTTTCCTCACAAATTTCAAAAGATGTTTTATATTTTGCACATGTGCAGTTCCATAGCATAAAGTCAAGTAATAATTTTCTGAAGGAAAATATATAAAATCCTCACAATTTTTCTGTGGGAAAATATTTTCTGGAGAGTAGAAATTGATTAAAGCCCTCCAGGTGTTTGAGATACCTGTCAACAACTGCATGATCTGTAAAAGTTGTTGCTGAAGTGAAATTTCTGTCCTAGAGAAAAATTACAAGATTTTCTTAGTATACATTCAAACTTGGATTAAGAGTTCTGATGCCTGATCTTGAAAGTTATTTAGAGCTAACTAAGAAAGAAATGGAAAAATTTACACCACAGGAAGAAATCCCATACTTCTTGAATGTGCTAATAAGGAAAATTAATGAACTTCTTAGGCATTCTAAAATATGTCAATTTCTGACTTCAGTTACTTAATCCATACAATTATTTTTTTTTTCTTCTGAACATAATGCATTAATAATGCAGCCATTGCAGTCATAGTTCAGTTTGCATCACCAGCTGGGAATTCACAATCAATTAATATGAAATTACTTGAAGTAAAAATATAGCTGCTATTACTGTAGATGAAAGATTCTCATAATTGCAGTAAAAAATGTTATCAAGAAATAACTTTTGAAAATTATCTTTGATATTAAACCTTGTTAAATAATAGGCAGCCTACTCACTATAGGTTAATATGTTTCCACAGAATAAAGAAAAACAGCAGAAACAACACATGTAATATCAGGCAAGTTTACCTTCTCTCTCGACTCTATGGGCATTAAGATCAAAAAGTTCTTAATATAATTGTTCTGTTAGACCTTATTTGTCCTTTGTCAACAAACACAGTATTACTGTAGAACAGCTAACACTAAAATCAGTAAACAGACTAAATAAATAGAAATAAATTATGACCAATAATGAATATATTAAATTTGCACAACAAAATCAAGATAATTATTCTATAATGAGTGATAGAATTGTTGAAGGACTTGAAGATAACTGTAGTTCAAAATATGTTATTCCTGAATTGTGTATTGCTCACTGTTAGTCTTTCTGAGCTGGTATGTGTGCAATAAATGCCAGAAGTGCGGCAAGTGAAAGAGCAGTAAGAACAGAGGATTGTATTATTTTGTTTCACACCATCAGCTGTGAAGTTCAAAGGTAGCAGCACTGTAGCTCTGGAGTTCGGGGAATATAGCTTTGTCTTAGCCATATTCTTTTTCTTTCACAAAAGATGCAAAAAGGCCTGTTGAATTGTCCTGCATCCTCCTCTGGCTATTTACTCCTGCTAGGTAAGAGAGGTTATGGAGCGTCATAGGAAATGCTCTGAGTAACTGTAGTAAAAATAGCAATAAAATCGGTTTTTAAATTCCATATTCTGAAGTAAAAAAAATATGGCTTTTACTAATTGAAAGCATAATTCTCTCACACAAACTTGCTTATCAGCTATACAGCACCCATGTTAAAACTCCTGAAAAAACTCACTCGTGCTTATGCATATGTACATGATACTCACCACCACATAACTGCTAATGTTTGTGAACTTACCACACTTAGCAGAAGCAAAATTTTTGAGTTCAAAATTTTTAATACACTTTGCTTTATAGATAAGAAACATCCAGTGAAGTGTCTCAAGACTCAAAGTTTTCTTAAACAGCAAATCCTGCCTATCACCTGAGATGCTACACCAGATGTTTAAATCAAAAACCTATTGACTAGTTCAGTATTTCACTTTTTTAAATAATTTACAAAGAAACTTCAGTTAGAACAAGGAAACTAAATAAAAATAAACAGTTCATTTGAAAGTATTTTGTCTATTGGCTTTTGAACAGATAGAAAAGATTGATTACTAATGAAATAACGACAAACCTTTTTTTTTCTTAAGTCTTTCTTGTAAAATATATGTACTTTTTAAATAGCCAGTCATTCTTTGCTCTGCCTATTCACATACATCACTTATAACAAGTCTTTTCTTAATTATAACTGGCTAGCATAGTAATATTTTTTCTATTTTGTTTGAATGCCTTTGTGAGTTACATATCAAAACACACATTTCTAGATGACCTTAGAAGCATTTAAAAAAATAACACTGGAGTATTCAGGTGAGCGAGTATTCATAGAAAGTTTTGTTCTGCAGGTGGATCTAGGAACAAATATTTGTTCTTGGAGGGTTTACAGGAGGCTGAAACTGAACTGTTAATATTGAATTGCTGATATTCCTCTTAGATTTTCCCTATGATCACAACTAACTTGTGTTTATATAAATTAGTAACTTAAAGTATTTATTTGACCTTCTACTGACACATGTCTGATGGCCTGCCAACTAATAAAACAGAAACCAAATGAACAGTACCAAATGTACATAAAAACGTCTTGATTTCTGTTAAGCTTTTGTCCTGACTACATAGTCTGTACAAACATAATTTTTCTGCTAAAGTAATAAATGAATAGTGTCCATTGCTTCTAATTTTTAATGCATAAGAATCTAATTATATTTGTTTCCTCCTGAATCCAAAACAACAGATATTATAGAGACGTATAATGAAAGATATAACAGAGTAAATAATATAAGAAATCACAAATGTGCTTCATCATTTTGAAGTGGACATATTTACAGCAATGCTTATTAGAACATGCAATTTCTCTTAAATAATTATATACATTAACTTCATGACTTGGAGTATTTCTTTAGTTTATCCAACACAGAGACATTAAATAGTGTATATTGTACACATAATATGAGTGAATTCTATCATAAATCAAAGGTAGATAGCATGGACAAAACAGGAGTGACTGTTTGGAAACCTGTGGCTTGTAGGAATCAAAAACAGAAGTCTCTAAAAGCATATCTAGACTTGCTCCTTTCACTTATCTACCTATGCATACCTGTGCTTATAATAATTTTAAGTGTTTCAAAGATGTAACTGCAGAACATACATTAGAGATTCCATAGCACTTGCTGTTTACTGAGCAATGATATTTAATTGAATTTAGGCCAGATTTTCAAATACTTAATTTTGAATAAAAGTACTATTCTATTCTAAGTTTATCCATCCTGAATTCTAATGCAACTAATATTTTGTCCTCCTTATTCACACTCTGTTGAGAGTTCATCTTGATGAAGGGGCTAAGGTTAGAAGTTGTATTTATACACAAAATTTGCCATAGAAAATCTGAAAGCAAACAGTATAAGGAAGAAAAATATAAGGGGAAAGATGAAAAGTATGTAATTTTTGATGACGAAAAGAAGAGTATCAGAGGAGTACAAAAAAATTATTAAAGTTCTCTATTATCAATAAGTGAAATACTTGTCGGGGTAGGCAGCGGGTCTGCTGAACGCCTGACAGAGCAGATGGAATTTGACCTCAGCCAGATCATCCCGTACCCGTGAGGAGTCTGCATGCAGGAGGGCATACCACAGATAAGGAGCAAGGACAGCAAACATCTGCTAGAAGAATCATGAAACTGTTAACCACAGATAAAGAGCTTTTGTTAATTGTGTTTAGAAGTAAAACTTTAAGAAAGCTATCCAATCATGTACCGTTGCTATGGGTGTACCGTTGCTATGGGTTTAGCCAATTGTGTTAGAGCTTGCGGTAGTTGTAAAAGATATATAAGGTATGTAGAAAGACAATAAAAAAACTTCTTCTTTTACTCTTAACTTAACTGTCAATTGTCGCATGACTGTCTCTACCGCGACAAATACCTACTTTTCTTGATATGTTTTAAACCAAATAATCTACTTAAGTATGTAAATGTTTCTTAAATCAAATTAGCATCTTGTACCATTTAATTGATAATATGTTCAGAAGATTAAACACCTTAAATTTAATGGCTATATTGATAGATCCCTTAAAACATCAATAATTTTTAAAATTTAAAGAACATTGGTCTTTCTCTTAATCCACTTCTTGTATCTCTAATGTACTGAATACATGGTATAAGGTTAGTTTTTTTTTTTTTTTTTTTTTTTTCTTTTTTTTTTTTTCTCTTTTTAAAATCAACAGGAGAACTGGCAAACTGGCCGAGCAATAGTAACAAAAGCAAAGGTTGAACATGGAAAGAGGGAGAGACATCGAACAGACCATCAAGGCACTCACGTTTTCAGAGAGGGACAGAACAAGACGTGACAGTAACAACAACTTGCAATAGCTGTTCAGAGTAGGAAGACCAACTGAAACACAAACCAGACAGATTAGTGCTATAATCCAGACAGATCATCTAAATTTTTGTTATCTGTACTGAGGTAGCAATCATTGAATGAAACTTGACACATACCAAACTGTTCCTGTCCAGAAATGGAACTGTCCATGTGATGACTAGTAGATATTATCAATTAAGATTTACTTTCAAATTATCAAATGTCAGTGGGGTCTTCTTACTTACAGTGATGTAAAATTAGGTCACTTTATCAAGATTTTCAATCATATATGTTCATCTTTAACTAGTCAAAGACTTTAATGGAAAACCTATCATGTAAGAAGGATAGGAAAGAATATTTCTGAAATCTCTAAAACATTTTATCTACAGCACTTAAAATAGCTGTTCAGTAGTCTGATGGTGTCTCCATTGATCTGGAAGGAAGAAGCCAGTCAGGTGAATAATAACTTCGTCTGCTGCTAGGTTTCCCTAACATCTTCATTTATTGCATGACTGCATCTTTCTATTAAATTATTCTATCTTTACCTCTCACAAAGCAGTGAATACTATACCACCTCTAAAGTTATCATTTCTAAGGCTAACTCCAGTTAATTTTTATTACAGACAGATGCATTTCAACATAGACCATCTCTAAGAAATATAATAATGCCACATCTCATGTACATAGGCCACCATAGGTGTTGCAAATAAGCATCATATTCCTTTAGAGTAAAAATATTATACTTCCAGGTTATAGTGAAATAATATACCATTCTTTTTAAACAATCAAACCACTTTTAAATAGAAATTTTGATGAATGCAATGCATTAAACTTATGTTAACCAAGCCTAACTTTTCAAAGAATAGCATAATGATGAAGCAGACAGACATGCTGAATTACAGCTTTCTCATTAGACCGTTTGTTGTTGTGGTGGTTGTTTTTTGTTTGTTTTTTTTTAATAGACGCCTTCTATAACCAAAGAAAAATCATTATTACATGTAGGAAAACAAAACAATAATAAAAGATAAAACTATTTTTAGTCCATAAATTGTAATGCTTCTCAATAGTATTTGAAACACCAAGGCAGAGTTTACCAATATGACAAAGGAAAAAAAGTCCAGATCAGCTAAGTTACTTAAATATCCAATCATCTTTTGAAAATAAAGCATGTATTTTAAAAAATGTATAGATGATTAAAATAATAATAATAATTTTAAAAATAAATTAACAGGAGTCTCTCAGTTTTAAGAGTCTGTCTTTCATTATTCCACCTCTGTATATCAACTGAGCACCTCCATCTTTAAACAAAAGTGTTAACACATTTTTCTTTTTTTTTTAACTGATTTGGAAACAGGAGGAATGGAGACATAGCAGAAAGCAAAATTCTTGAAGGACATGCAGTTTAAGTTCAGCTATCAGTTGAACAGAATCAGATCATGTTTTGCAATCCATGTATTTGAGAGGTGTAAGCAACTGTTCATTGAGGTTCAGGTTAACTGTACCTCAATTTCCAGGGACTGCTGGGTTAAATATTGTCAATGTGGGTAGAGTCCCTTAATCTAAGATATTGGAAGTCATTCTGACAGTGCCTTTTGAATGAGGGAATGATGCTAGGGTTTTAATATTTTGTGAAGCAATAACTTCACAAGTTCAAATAATGCCCACAATGCCATAAATTTTATTTGGAACTTTTCCATAACTAGTTTTCAAAAATTGTAATTTATGTATAGTTATATATATAAAAATGATATTTATATAGTTATATATAATCAGTTTTATAGGGTCACGTTTAGATTTCTGAAGTTGATTTAACTTTTGCAACTTCAGGTAGGTATATCTATTTTCTGAATATTCAAAAGCAATAGACATCTATATGCCATCCTTCAGTGACAAATCCAGAGCCACACTAAAAGGAAGAATCCAGTGTTGTTTCTTTACTTCCATTTGTTACTATATGTTCAGAAGACCTTCTCAACCATCGATGATCTTTTATTATTTAATAATCATGAGGTCAGAATATCAGATAAAGGATATTATTTTCCTTAAAGTGTAATTTAATTTCTAGTTTCCTTTACTGACTTCATAAATTATACCAAGGTCTTCCACATCTTTACAATTTTAACTTCCTAACGTCTTTTTTTTTTTTTTTTTTTTTTTTTTTTTTTTTTTTTTTTTGAGTGTTCTTTGTTTTTGCTATTGTTATTGTGGAATAATACCTAACCCTTGTGAACAAAAGCCATTGCTTATCCTGTAGCTAACAGAGTAACACTCACCAGAACTCTGTTATAGACATAAAGGTCACTGATTTTTGGGATGTTTTGTTTTATGTAACACTTGTTCTAATTTCAATAATAGAGAGGCTTGGAATGAACTAAGTTGTTAGAAGTTAATCTCATGCTAATAAAGGCTTATTAATCTTTCTCCTGTCTTCTCATCTGCCTCTGAAAATGTGAATGCCCCAGTTGAAAACCCTCATGCTTCCAAATAATTGTCTTTTAGAAACATGAAATTTCTTCTGTATGAATAACGCAACAAACACAAATACTCATTGCGGGAGCTATGGACATGCACATGACCAGTATGATCAAGCAATGCCCATTTATTGAAGGTAAGCAAGCCCTTTTATAGCTTTCTCCTGTGCACACAAACGGTACGTGGTACAGTCCTTATGACTGGACAGTTGGCTTTGTCCACGTGCTTCAAGCCTTCTTGCGATTGGATAATAAGCACCACGCACAATGTCTTTCTCCGCCCAACCCACCTCCTGGAGTTGTTTGCTGAGTTCTTTGTCCTGTGTCCTTGTCATGTCCTTGCTGAGGCATGCACACGGGCAGGATTGCTCACATGTCCATTATCTCCCAACATATCCCTCTTTCTGTTTTTGAGCAATCCACATTCCTTGCGGGCTTTTTTGCAACGATTGTTTAATACAACAAACTAAGCATGGCAAAATAATAACAAACATAACAATTACAAAAATTCCCTCTTGTAACAACTTCTTCAACTATCCTGTGAACACTGTTAACTTTCCTATGTAACATGGGCCCCTAATGGTTTGGAAGGAATTTCAGTAAACACATTCAAAATGTATGAGCATTAATCCCTGTCAGAACCATTGCAAGGTTTAGGATTGTGAGCTTGACCTTCTTTCCAAGGCCTCACCCAGCGAGATGGAACCCACCGTAAGCCATGATCTGTAAGCAAACACATATAACCTCTCTCTGCCTGTTAACTGTACTTTAACAGATCCTTCCCATTGCCCAGTATTTAAGTTTCTGAACATAACTAGCAGTTGCTGTGTGCCCATAGATCGTTCAGCATCACCCTTTATTGCTAAATTGTGAATCATCATTGGTGGTTCTTGACGTTCTCCTGTAAGCCTCAAAAAATTCAAAACATAAAAAACTGTTTAATCATTCAGCTGGCATCATACCTGACATTTCCCCTTTTTGTTTTTGAAGCATTTGCTTCAGAGTTTGATGAGCCCGTTCAATAATTGCTTGTTCAGTGGGAGAGTGTGGAATTCCTGTGCAGTGTTTGATGCCCCATAAGATACAGAAGAGTTGGAAGCATCCAGAAATATATGCTGGACCATTGTATGTTTTGATCTTTCTTGGCACTCCAAGTACAGCAAAAGAACTATGTACGTGTTTTTCGACATGTTTAGCTGTCTCTCCAGCTTGAGCTGTAGCCCAAATAGTCATGGAGAAGGTATCAATAACAACGTGTACATATTTTAACCTACCAAATTCTGCTATGTGAGTAACATCCATCTGCCATAATTGCAAAGGTGATAGGCCCTGTGGGTTAACTCCTGTTCCCAGGCCAAACCCTGTTTTTTGACAGGATGGGCAAGAGGCAACAATGCCCTCCGCATCCGCAAGAGGAATTTTAAATTGTTTATGCAACAGTTTTGCTGACTGATGCAAAAAATTGTGAGATTCTCTAGTTTGTACAAACAAATTTGGAGAGGGCCCAGACAGGCTGGAACAACCAGTTGATCAGCTAGTTCATTTCCATACCCTAATCCTTCTTTGGATTGGTGGTTTATGATGTGAGTAATAAAGTAGACAACGCTTCTCTGATCAAGAGTGTGAACTTGTTGCAACAGTTTCCCTAAGTGTTCATTTTTTATTTCTTTTACTTGTCCTTGTTCAGTCCTTTTTACTACCCCTACTACATAGAGTGATTCAGACACTACATTTAATCCCAAATCTGGCCAGGACAAAAATGCTCACAAAACTGCTCAGAGTTCTAATGTCTGCAAGGAATCTTCTCTTTGGCCTGGAATTAGGTGATATTTCCATTCCTCTCCTTCTAATCAGGTACATGCAGCTTGCTTTGATTTTTTCCCTGCATCTGTAAAAACTGTTAACCCTTGATATATATATATAGGTGAGATTGGACAGGAAACCACCTCCTGTCCCTGATTCTGAGCTTGCCATACACCCCTTATTTGTGTCTGCATGCGAGAGACATTCGCTCTCCTTCTGAAGTTTCCCGAATGCTTTCTACACTCCTTAGCATAGTGATTATGACAATTATTATACATTTTTGAACCTGTGCACTTTTGCATTGCACTTGAAAGTGACCTTCCTTGCCACAATTATAGCACTTCTTCCCTCTTTTTACACTCCCCTCTTTATTTTGGTGCAATACCTCGTACACAGCAGCCGCATAAGCTGTAACATAAGCTTGCTGCATCCCTCTACTGGTTAATTCAATCATGCCAGCTACAGACGCTCCTTGTAGGAGGGCAACTAACAATCGCTTGGTGGATGGGTTGGCGTTCTCAAAGGCCATTAATTTAAACATGTTTTCCTTCATTTCTATGGTCATGTCATACTGCTGTTCAAGAGAGTCATAGAGGCAATCTACAAATTTAGAATAAGGTTCATTAAGACCTTGCTTTACTGTTACGAATTTATCTTGCCGTTTCCCTTCTGTATCAGGCACAGACATTAGGGCTTGACAAGCTATTGACTGAGATAGTCGCAACACTTCATTAGAGAAGTGGACTTGCAGATCTACTGCTGCAAAGGGTCCTGTACCTAACAACATTTGCGCTTGAACGAGATAAAGTGGATTGTCTTGTGGTTGCGGCCGAGCTTGCTCATTATTAGCTAATTTAGTTCATGCACTTTCAAACAACATTTTTTGAGATGGATTTAATATAACTGCCTCTATTTTATCAATATCTGTTGGAATTAACAGTGATGATGAAAAAATATAATTAACGATTTGTTTTGTTAATTGATGTTGAAGACCATTTTGCATTACTGAAGCTCTAGCCTTTTCAAGCAATTCCCAGTCTAAAGGACCCTATTCGTTAGTACCGCTAACACTATTAATTGAAACAGGAAACGCTTGTACACTTTCAAGAATAAAAGACCCCTCCACTATAGCATCTCTAATAATCCCTTTCCATCGGCGTGTGGCCACAGAGGCACTCTGCACCTGTGAAGAAAATGATGTGAAGTTGTAGGGTGAGATGAAGGAAGCGCAGCCTCTGCATGTGATGAAAACAAGAATGGATTGGAAGCAGGTACTGGAACTGAATACTCAGGTGGTGGGTCAGGAGCAGAGGGTAGCAGTTCTGTACCAGATGAAAAGATATATGATTTGTGCTCCATCTTCTCCCCCCATGTTGCAGCCAGCTTTTCAAGCTTGTCTACAAGTTGCAGGATTAAGGTTTCTGTGTTTGAAACTCTGACTTGTGAGGCGGGGGTTTTCTCTCCCCACGAGGAAGGCGCAGGCGGCGGTACGTTGGTTCTGCCCACATTCCTATCCATAAACTGCCCACCATTGGGCTCCAGTGACTCCCCCACTCTCCCCTCACTCTCCTCTCTTACGGCGCCAGGCGCACGTCTGGCATCTCCAGCTCCCACCTGTGCAGCCCCTGGTCTAGCCCACCCCGGTCCCGCCAGCGCAACTGATGAAGCAAACGGGTTTTTTGGCTGACCTAATGCGATGGGATCTGCCAGCGGCGCAGGCACCAGAGGTGGCATATCAGAGCCAGAAGCTGCTTCTACTGCTGCAAAGGCGGAAGTGACAGCCATGTGTTCGCCAGCCACATGGTCCCCAGCCACGCGGTCATCGCTCAGCTCTTCTATTGTCTCACGGATCAGCTTCTAGAGTACGGCATAGTCACTCACTTCTTCTGCCAACCTTCCTGCCTCACTGATCGCGTCCCAAAGCTTTTTTCCTATGGATTCCTGCACTGGATATAAGTCCTCTTTCCCAGCTCCATTTCACCAAGCCTTTCAGGGTGGAGTTACTGTATTTTATCCATCTCATGGAGAGGATATTTTGGAGGACTTTCACCACTGCTTGCTCGTCCCTGTTGAGAACAGACCCCATTCCTCCCCGGCTGCCGCTTCTTTTCGTGGATCTTCAACCCAAATTAGAAAAAGCACATTGCTTCTCACCTTCAGGCTCTGGGGCAGAGCCGGATCAGTTTCGACTGGCTTTCCACCCCTGATTGCACATCTGTCGAGTCCTCGGCAACGACTTGTGTCAATCTTGAGGGTCCCTGTTTGGGCGCTAGATGCGGGAGCTATGGACACACACACGACCAGTATGATCAAGCAATGCCAATTTATTGACAGTAAGAAAGCCCTTTGATAGGTTTCTCCTGTGCACGCGAATGGTACGTGGTACAGTCCTTATGATTGGATAGTTAGCTTTGTCCACACTTCAAGCCTTCTTGCGATTGGATAATAATCACCACACCCAATGTCTTTCTCCGCCCGACCCATCTGCTGGAGTTGTTTGCTGAGTTCTTTGTTCTATGTCCTTGTCATGTCCTTGCCGAGGCGTGCACACATGCAGGATTGCTCACACGTGCATTATCTCCCAACAGCTCATTAACAAAGTAGTTCCCACCCCACAGTATTCCGATAATGTGAACCTGGAACACCAACAAAAGATATTTCTTAACCTAAAACCTTGAAAGAATGCTAGATTCAACATTAACTGCATAGCAGAACAGTCTTTTACATTACTCTTTACTATGCTGTTCACCTGGTTAGCTTCCAGGAAACACTTTTAAATAAAATGCCAAGTGTTGGAAAGCCTTCTTAACCATGCTTGCTGTGGCAGGCTAAATGAATACAGATAGAATGAAGAATTGATAAATAAATGCTGAAATATTTTTGTCTGGGCAGTGTGCACAAAAAATCATGAAACCTATTAAAAATATAGCATGGATTTTTAAAAACATACAAAGATTATTATATTTTAACATTTTTTTAAATACTGTTGCCATTGTTAAATACCTGTTTCTTCTTCATTTCTATATCTTTCTGATACATTTAACTTCTTTTTTGTAAACACTTCAACATTTTAAAAACATTTTTTAAAAAAAAAAAAAAAAGTTCCTGCTATGAAGAATAGACAAGTTATAACTGTAATCTTGCTTTTCCAGACCTCTTGCTGGCTAAAAATGTGATTAAAACATGAAAAAAAATCCCATTTAATTAAAAAACAAACAAACAAACAAAAAAACAAAAAAAAAACCCAACCAAACAAACCCAAAAATTTAGTTATCAGATGGCGATTTTCCCCTGTAATTTACTTATAAATTTTATTCCCACTGTAGCTACAATAACTTGCATTCAGCCTTTGGAATCTGCATGTAGTTAAGAAGGAATAATTCAATGTCCCGTTCTTTCACTTATCTCCTTTCAAGGACTATGTTGCAGTAGTCTGCCACCTTGTCTCTCACCCTTCCTCTTCTCCCACAAAAAAAAACCAACCCACTCCTCACACCGAGGAATGTGCTGTGCTGTTGTTCAAGATATAATGGCTTGACCACAGTCCCACTCACTCACACATACATGCTATGATAAATACTACCCCAAGTTTGTACCTAACTGGGGAGGACAATAATCCAACACCAAATCAGAGGGACAGATCGACAGGTTTGTGCTCTTGCTCACCCTCCCCTCCCCCCGAGAAGGGACACCTCTAAGTAAGATTCTTATGGCTACACTGAGTGATTACCCAGGAACTGAGTGAGTGTATGGTTGCAACCTTTTTTTTTTTTTTTTTTTTTTTTTTTTTGTGTAGTGTTATATAACCAACCTGCAGTTTGTACACTTATCGCAGGCAATCTTAAAGAATCTATAAATGTTGCATAAAAAATAAACCGTACTATTTGTATCTGGCTTCTTCTGTTGAATGCAACTGGACCTACAGCATAGGGGCTGTTTGTGCATCTGGTGTCAGGCCTATAATCACAGCCCCAATTGGCATAGCTATTAAGAGATAATTCCAGCCACCCCCAGCCCCTCTAATCACTGAAGATCGTCTAGAATGCAAGGGGATTCATCTCTTACCAAATTTAACCTAATCTTAAATGCAACAATAAGAAACCACAGTCATAGCAAAAGCAGATTTCTCCTTGAGATGGATCACCATTTATGCTTCTTCTCAAAAAAACCCACACCATTTCACAACCCTGTGAAATCTCCAGTCTCTACTCCACCCAGGGAAGAACTGACCTCAGGAACGGGTAATGGGGTTCCCTGCAAACCACCCAGTCAGCCAAGAGTATGAAAATGGGAGAGATAAGATTCTCCTTTTTTAGGTACAGATGGCAGTCTGCAGGAAGGCCACACAGCTGCCAGGTATGCTAGGCGTCCTAAAAACTGCAAAGTAAGGAATTTGTGAGAGATGTTGCTGGACACAAAATTGACAGCTGGACAATATACTGGCAATTTTTATGAAAAAACAATCCAAGATAAACAGAATGGAATAAACGTACTTATAAATCATAGCAAATAATCATCCTCACATTTCTTGTGAAAGTATTTTCAGCTGTCCATGTGCCTTTCTGTACTGTTACTGCATAGACCGTCTAAGGATGAAGAGGACGATAGGTTGTATCAAAATAATAGCTGCTGCAAAGTATATTAATTTGCTATATCACAAAACAGTTGAAGAGTTTTACATGTCTAGCCAATAATTGGATTTAAAATAGTTATCCAAGACCCAGTTTCAGTCAGTGAAGGAAGCTTAAAGGTACTTCATCTGTCTGAGTTTTAAATAAGAACGGGCACAGTGGTAAATGTTTCCTTCTTACTGTTGGCTCTATAGGAAACTTCCATGCCTAGAATCCTAAATATTAAGATATCTAATCGTGTTATTTCTTGCCCTCTTACCATGAAAATACAAGCTGGTGCAGGGTCTGGAGCACAGGTCATACGGGGAGCGGCTGAGGGAACTGGGGGTGTTTAGTCTGGAGAAGAGGAGGCTGAGGGGAGACCTCATCGCCCTCTACAGCTCCCTGACAGGAGGGTGCAGAGAGCTGGGGATGAGTCTCTTTAACCAAGTAACAAGCGATTGGACGAGGAAATGGCCTCAAGTTGGGCCAGGGAAGGTATTGTTAGGTGGTGGAATGGGCTGCCCACAGCAGTGGCAGATAGACACAATGTTTAGGGATATGGTGTAGTCAAGAATCGTCAGTGTTAGGTTAATGGTTGGACTACATGATCTTCAAGGTCTTTTTCAACCTAGATCATTCTATGGTTCTGTAATTCTATTTCTCTAACCAAAAACTTGCTAACCAGCTGCAAGTTCAGACATACCCTATTTTCAAACAATCCCTTATCTTTTTTTCTCATGTACTCACCAAAATAGATGCCACTCTCACAATAAAGTTAGATAAAGACACAAAAAACCAATACTAGTGGTATATTACAGTATGAAGAAATAAAATTTAACTTGGGAATTATAATAAAAACCATTTATGTAGGCAATACGAACTATTAGGACTGAAATGTTATATATTAAAGAAAAAATGCTTCTATCAAGATCTAAAGAAATCGAAATTCTGACAATATACAAACCACCCCAGGTTATCTTGTACTTAGACTTTTTGATTCATATACAGAATTCAGCAGCAGATCTAATACCACTCCTAGTGGTTATTAGGAAAAGAAAACAAAATCTTCATATCTGTGGAGAAAAGCTTGATGCTACCGTATTCCCCATTTCAGGCTACAAACAAGTAATATTCTGAAGCACACTGCCATTACTGTATTTATGACACAGTTGACTAGACCACATGGATTCTAAATCCCATTCATGATGGAGGTGATAGACTAGTTACCTATTCCCTAGAATGAAATGCAGGACTTTGTTACCAGAAATGGCCTGCACTATTTTCTTAATACTTATTCACCATACTGGCTAGGCTGACTTCTATTTAGGTAAGGAATAAAAGTGTTTTTTACTGATTTTGTAGATTTTAAGAGTTGGTCCAGTGTGTTTTTTTCTGAAATGATACAGTTTGTCTTGAAGATCCCTAGGAAATCTGTAACAGGAACTCTAGTGAATAATGATGAGATAAATAATTAACATAATCTTATGCGCTATAAGATCACTGCACTGTACGGTAAGGTCACTGCACTTTAATAAGAACAGATTTTCCTTCGCTGTCAATTTATGCTTGCTGTGCAATCATTTAAAAATATATGACAAAGATTTTAAAAATTTACCAGCTGTATTTTTTTTTCTAGATTTATATCTTAACATTGTATATAATTTTTGATTTACATTAAAACATCAACTTTCAAGCAGATGCTGATAAGCCTGTTAAAAAAAAATAAAAAGAAAAAAAAAAAAGCAAACAGGTCAGATTGTAAAATTTACAGTATAGCTGCTGCTACAGAATGACTTAAAAAGTTAAATACCTTATTGTGGTATATAAGTTGTATAAAAAAAATGTATGCTGTAATCACGTTCAAGTATTTTAGTTACATTAAATGTATGCTAGAACCCTACAGATGTTATTTAACTGCCAGAGGTTTTTTGTCAGTTAAGGCATGATCTACTCTTAAGTAAGACATTGTTAACTTGTGGGACCTCTGCTATTCTCTTCTTTTGTTCTTATTTGAAATATAAGGTACACCTGTCCTCTCACTAAGACTGGCACCAAAAATCTTGCCAGCTAAAAAAAGGAAAATGAGTATAAATATTTTTTTTTTCAAAATTATTTCAATATCTTAAACCTAGAAAAAATTTAGACACTGCGAACTAAAGAAAGCAAACTAGTACCGTGTCTTTGTTTGAAAGGGATATCAGTTTATGGTTGACTTAAATATCCCTACTGTCCAGTAAATATAAATAGATGAAGTCAAACTGCACTGTGTTTTCAGTTAGGTCTGTAAGTGTTTTCTTTATTAGCAATAAAAGTTTGAACAGTATGTCCTTGGTCTATCAGCTTAATTCTTCTGTTTAATGGATTTGGCGACTGTATCTTGAGAGTAACAGAGGATTCCTGAGTAAGCTATAAATGAAAGATGATAATCAAAGAGATTAAGTGTGCATTCTAAAGAAAAAAATAAAATTAAGGGCAATCTTATAGTTTATTAGTTGAGCACAGACCAGTGGACATAACCATTTGCTCAACCGCAGTACCACTTATGAAATATTTCCATGGAAATTAATTGTGAGCATGAAAAAATTATACTCCTTCCAAAAGATTCCCATGTGTCTTCTTTTCAAGGTAGTTCCTTTATTATCAGGCAACGGAAGTAACATTATTTCAGATTTAAAAAAAAAAAAAAAAAAAAAAAAAAAAAAAAGCCAACAGTTTTTATGTTTATTCTGTATTTCTAGAAATAAGATTATTTTAGTCTTTCAGCACTTTGTCTCTTCTCGACATCTAATAGAAAAGTTTCTGTACTTTTTTGTGAGATAATCATATGAAAAATATTCTTTGATATGCATTGAACACTAAGAGCCCCAAAATAAACAGAAAAAACTAATGATATATAATTGTATAACTAAGATATCATTGTATAATCAATATATAATTATTGTGGCCAATGATACAGAGAAATGTCCACTTCCCTTGCAAATTATTTACTTATACCAACATATGATGATTTCTGAATATTGCTTAAGAATCCTGCTTGCCCAGACTGTTCTGTGGATTCAGTGTAGCCTAGCAGACTGTTAGAGGGTTAACTAGTATGATAAGAAGGTAGCAGCTAACCTTGAGTTACAAAGCAAAGAGATAACACAAGCACCTTGGAGACTCAGTTATCTTTGGGAGACCAACTATCTGATGGAGACTGGTACTGTGAGTTGGGGCCCTGCCAGCTTGGCATTCCATTCAAAAGGTAAAAATTACATGACGAGAAAGACTACAAGCTTTCCTCTAGAAGACGCCTGAGGACGCCCATCATGTGCCAATGCGCAGGCACAACTATAACATAAATTGCTGACACCAGCCTTTCAAACTAACCCCAACCAACTTATGCATAGGCATGTTTGTATTATGCAACCCTATGAATATGTATATTTTAGTGTAATAAATGTCTGGCTATTTGCCGAAACAGTATGCAAACTTAGTGGAGAAATCCCCTTGCACCCCATCCAGAATAAACATACCCACTTTATAACTCTCTCCAAGTTGTAGAGTTTGTTTCTGTGCATCTCCAACGGTTCCTGCATTATTTTTCATTACAGTGTTTCATAGGCACATAAAAGACAAGGAAAGTTTGATATTCAACAAAGAAATAATTACAAATTTCCACATAATAGATGCTTCTAAAATTAACTTTTCCTATTACACTGTAGAGATGGATACATGCAGTGAGCTTTCCCAAGTTAGTCAGGAAACACCACAATGATAGGAAGGAACCACTGGGAATAATACCTTTCTCGACAAAATGCATCAGATTGTGCTAAGCTAGTGAAACATGAGTAGAAGTTACAGGGCTGTGGGGAGAATGTGATTGATGTTTCTTTTTGTAACCATAAACAGGACAAAGTTGTTGCTTATGGCTAGAATCTTAATGTGCCCCATCCATCACCCAATGGAAAAATAAGTAGCACCTGACAAAAGAGACAGCGTGGACTCAGTGAGCTCAAGTAGGCCTTCAGACGGGCACAGAGACATGCTTTCACTAATCCAAAAATGAGAAGAAAATACAGTTCTACAACTCTTGATCCCAAGCCCTAGTTTTCCCTCAATCTAATCCTCACTGCATATTTTTCCTTTTTTTTTTTTTTTTCTTATTTTTCAAATTAATTAATTTCATTGTCGTGATCTTGATTCTTTGCATTTCTATTATATTTTTGAATTGTTTTCAAAGTTCAGTGTTGTGGAAGGGCTTTAGAAATCAACTTTTGATTTGACCCAATTTGTTGATTTTATGCATTTTATAAAAGTAAGAATGTTAGAAATATATTATTTTTTCCTTTTTTGAAATGTAATTTTATTTTTCCCTCATCAGATGAATATATAATTTTCTCTATATTTCTCTATACATTATTTCTCTATTTTATTTTACCACCATTTTCTGTTTCCTCTGTTAGACTCACATTGTGACTGATCAATAAACCCCTAAAATACAATAAGACTCAGAGGAGGTGGGCAAGGGTGATGAAGCTCAGGTAATAATGTAGGGGGTGATGGAGGACAACTGTTGAACAGAAGCTGACTTTGATCTCAATACAAAAGGAACAGAAGTTGCTGTTTTAGATAAAGAGCTGTGAACTTGTGGTGTAAATATTTGTCCCTGAGTTCATTAAAGGAGCGTGAATGTAACCCTGAGTTAGTCAGACCAGTATGGGGAGAGTGAATATTCGTTCAGCCCAACACGGAGCTATATAAAAGCCAGATAACCAGCAAAAGTGAGCATGTGATAGAGATTGGTAATGGGAATCATATCTGTATTGCTATTGAACTGTACATAGTAATTGCTATATTTTGCAAAGTATAACTTACCCTTGTCTTGAGATTTCAGTATATTTTTAATCACTACTAAATCAGAAATCTGGTGTGACATCAACTATTTTTAAGTAACTAAATTTTATATTAAACACTATGCTCTCCACATGTGGAATATTTAAAAAACTTGAGCAGAGACTCTTAAACTCTGACACACATCAAATGAGTCCAGGTAGCTGATTAATTTTATGGCACAATACTGTATTATCTAACAGAAATGTTTCATCACATCTGAAACATCTTCATAGTTATACAATATAATAGAGGGATATAATTGCTCAGCAGCCATGACTTTTCACATGTGGGACTAAGTTTGAACCTTGTAGAATTCACAAAGATTCTGGGCTGTGAGAAAAAAAATACAAGTGTCATCTAATGCCAAGTTAGATACTTTGTCATTTTCTCTTTGTTGGTTTTATCAATGGTCCTGGAAATCATGAAAATCCCATGACTTAAGAAAGGTTTCAATTACATATCCTCTAACGAAATGTCATCCATGTCTGAGTCACATTTCTTTGACATCCTGACTCCTTTCTGACTTCAGGATGTATTATGAAGACAGGGAACAGGTTCAGCAAGGACATTTTATTTACAAGAATATACCTAATGTAATCAGAGAATGAGAGAGGACAAGTGACACACAACCCCCCTTCTGTGTCCCCACCTTAGACTAAATAAAACAAAGAAAAAAATGAAAGAAAATATGAACAGAACATTGAATAAATAAATATGGCTCTGTATGTCTAACAAATAAAACAGTAAGCTTTATATCAGAAAGTTTACTTATTCCCACGGTCTTTAATGCCTTTTTTTTCAGTACAGCTGTAGACCAATTGAGCTGAAAAAGAGAAGTATTTAGGATGGACTTTAATTCTCATTTTAGATCTGTTTACTCCTTCAGGGCTTTTACCAACACTGCAATGTCTGAAAACTGGTCAAAAGACATCTAGTGAGAAACACCCATGGAAAATTAGGCATGCTCTCGAAAGAGACTGTTCTTCAAAGGTTGGGTTTTTGTTGTTTGTTTGTTTGTTTGTTTGTTTGTTTTTCACAGAAAAGCCCATGTTGCATATGCCACAACAGGAAATGTGAATACTTTAGATTTTGAACACAATATATGAAAGCTTTAAATCTTTACACTAAGGATAGTTAAAAATAATCTTCAACCACCACTTTAAACTGTCATTGACCAAAATATAAAAGAAATTGCCATGATCTTTCACTGATTCTTTATGTTCAAAACAGGAACTAACTTAGATCTGCTGATTCACTTTGGTCATAATTTTAGAATTTACTCTTTCAGATAGAATGCAATAGACCCAAAAAAAAAAAAAATCCAGTTTCTCTAACCCACAATTAGTATTCATTCCTTTTTCTTTATCGCATACATTCTCCTGCTTTTTTGTGTGTGATTAGTGGTTCTGAATGCTAAATGATAACGTACTGGCAAATTTTGCTTGTTATGATCTCTGGTGTGCCTTTGCAAAGTAACATAAAATGATGACTCAAACGTGTGAAATAAGGACCTATTTTGTGTGTGGGCAGGCATGCACGTCAAGAAAATAATGCTGTATGCCCTTTTTTTTTTTTTTAATTTTATTTTTTATTTTTGGTGACATTTTAGTGGTCTATGTGTAGGGGAGTACCAGATTATTTCTGTCTCAAGTTATCTTTCTGATGGCAGAGCACATTTTTACAGTTCTAGCAAATGTATTCCATGTGTGGAATGCACTGGAATACATCCTGGAAATAGAAATGCACTGATCAGTGTTTGATTTGACAGTGATGATTACTTTCATGTTTTCAGGTCATCTTGCCACGTAATCCTGTGAATGTTTTGTTAGCTAATTATCTTAATGAACATGTATCTGCTGCGAAGAAAGTACTGGAAAATCAACAGATATTTCAGAAGTGGATTCTATAATTTGTTTGTCCATTATAAACTGCTGTGAATTTTTTAAAAGGCATTTTGGCCCATCTCACAAATTTTGCAGTCACACATGCAAACCATGGAGCTCTCTGTGTGTAGTAGGCCAGCTGCCTTAGTTTCAACATCTCCCTACTTCACCAACAGAAGTGCCAAGTATCTGTGCTTGAGGCACTGGGCTCTCCGTAAGTTTCTGTCATTGCATAGCTTTTCCAGGGAAGAGTGTCAGCCTATTTAACCAGCCCCAGGAAGAATTATGTACAGAGAAATCTGGCTGAGGTTTCACTTCACATCACCTCCTGTCAAATATGTTCCTTCTTGCAGAAAGACTGATTAGGTCAATTGCTTTCTGCAATGTGCATTTCCAAAATTTTTAGAAAAAAAAAAAAAAAAAAAAAAAAAAAAAGAATAATACACTGTGGGCTATAAAAATGCAAATGAAATAATGTTCAAGCATTTCTCTGATTCTTGAAGCCTGCAAGGGATACTAAGAAACTTTATTTTGTTATAGACACAGAAAATAGATTTCTAGTTTTAATTAGTGATTTTGTGGCTTGCTAGCATCACTAGGAAGCAAATTTCAGTGATCTATGTCACCCTGAGGCAAGAGTCATTTTGAACAGCAGGGGCAATCCCAGAAGTACAGTTAATCAATTGGAAACCAGCCACTCTTGTCTTCAGAATTTTTTTATAAGGATAATTAAGACAAATTTCTGGCTCCAAACCAATTATTTGGGGTTTGGGTTGTTTGTGTTACTTTTTTCTTTTCTTACTTTATTCGCTACTTTTTAATTCTATGAACACAAAAATAGTAATGACTACAAAATACAAAATATAAATGTGTTTCATTATAGGCTATTTGATAACACTGAAGTTGTACTATTAAAAAAAACCCAACCCTGAACCAAAACAACTGACAATCAGTTACAAGGTTCTTCTGTGAGAAGCCAGTGATTAAGTGCCTATGCTATATTTCTTCAGTCTCTGTAGAGATATAGAGATATTTTGGTATTTCTGTTGTTCAGTCTAAGATAATATAGACATGCGTGCATACATAGACAGTTTAAAGATAAGGAATATATACACAGGTTGAGGAAACTATAAAATCAGATTTTCTCAGACAAGTTAACTTTCCATGAGTGCCCTAGACACCTTTTGAAGTTTTGTGAATGTTACTTCTGGAAGCCTTTCAAAGGATTTTGCTTCATTATATTTAATGACCAATACCCATAAGAAAGGCTTAGATAAAGAGAAGGAACTGAACTTGGTAGGACAACAGCTAAGCCAGTTTTCATCTACAGACAGAAGAAAATGAAGTAAACAAACTTCAAACAAAGCTTTAAAATTTTTTATTTAGACCCACTCAGAAAGGTCCTAAATATTTTTGGCAAATTATAATAATAACAAGGAACCAAACTGAATTTACATCATCATTTTTCCTTTATACAGCCATTCAGTAAAGGTATTGTATCTAATATTAGATTAATACTAAATCATAACAATAATTTAATATGATGACAAATGATAAAAATATGCAATTTAAAGCCCAATTCTGAGAACATTTAAGAATTTATTGAAATAAGTAGGGGAATTGACTTGATTTTCTAGATAATTTGAAAGCCATAGTTAGTTGAAAGAAAAAATGAAACTCAGCTGTAGTTAAAGTAACATTTTATAATCCCCAGTATTTAGAGCAGGTAGCCTAAAACCTTTTGTTACATTTTTTAAACCAAAGATGTTCATTACAAAAACCTGTTTGAAAACTGTTTGGAGTCAAAATAGGGGTTTTTATACATATGGAGCATTGTAATTGCCTTACTTCACTAGGCTGCAATTACATTGCTCTCAAACCAATAGGATAAACAGTATTAAAGACATCTGGGCAAATAAGTAACCAACACATTATTTAAGGAGACATCTTATCTTATTAAGGCTATTGGAAACCATTCATTCTATTGTCAGGCTTTACACTGTATTTTCCAGAAACAGAAATTTCCTCAGAGGCAGGGCAAAAGAGAACAGACAATTCACAACCTCTTGTGGAGGAAGGAAAGGGAAAGGGAAAGGGAAAGGGAAAGGGAAAGGGAAAGGAAAGGGAAGGGAAAGGAAAGGAAAGGAAAGGGAAAGGGAAAGGGAAAGGGAAAGGGAAAGGGAAAGG
>NW_020799143.1:11095106-11103390 GCF_003259725.1 Athene cunicularia
AAGGAAAGGAAAAAGGAAAGGAAAAAGGAAAGGAAAAAGGAAAGGAAAAAGGAAAGGAAAAAGGAAAGGAAAAAGGAAAGGAAAAAGGAAAGGAAAAAGGAAAGGAAAAAGGAAAGGAAAAAGGAAAGGAAAAAGGAAAGGAAAAAGGAAAGGAAAAAGGAAAGGAAAAAGGAAAGGAAAAAGGAAAGGAAAAAGGAAAGGAAAAAGGAAAGGAAAAAGGAAAGGAAAAAGGAAAGGAAAAAGGAAAGGAAAAAGGAAAGGAAAAAGGAAAGGAAAAAGGAAAGGAAAAAGGAAAGGAAAAAGGAAAGGAAAAAGGAAAGGAAAAAGGAAAGGAAAAAGGAAAGGAAAAAGGAAAGGAAAAAGGAAAGGAAAAAGGAAAGGAAAAAGGAAAGGAAAAAGGAAAGGAAAAAGGAAAGGAAAAAGGAAAGGAAAAAGGAAAGGAAAAAGGAAAGGAAAAAGGAAAGGAAAAAGGAAAGGAAAAAGGAAAGGAAAAAGGAAAGGAAAAAGGAAAGGAAAAAGGAAAGGAAAAAGGAAAGGAAAAAGGAAAGGAAAAAGGAAAGGAAAAAGGAAAGGAAAAAGGAAAGGAAAAAGGAAAGGAAAAAGGAAAGGAAAAAGGAAAGGAAAAAGGAAAGGAAAAAGGAAAGGAAAAAGGAAAGGAAAAAGGAAAGGAAAAAGGAAAGGAAAAAGGAAAGGAAAAAGGAAAGGAAAAAGGAAAGGAAAAAGGAAAGGAAAAAGGAAAGGAAAAAGGAAAGGAAAAAGGAAAGGAAAAAGGAAAGGAAAAAGGAAAGGAAAAAGGAAAGGAAAAAGGAAAGGAAAAAGGAAAGGAAAAAGGAAAGGAAAAAGGAAAGGAAAAAGGAAAGGAAAAAGGAAAGGAAAAAGGAAAGGAAAAAGGAAAGGAAAAAGGAAAGGAAAAAGGAAAGGAAAAAGGAAAGGAAAAAGGAAAGGAAAAAGGAAAGGAAAAAGGAAAGGAAAAAGGAAAGGAAAAAGGAAAGGAAAAAGGAAAGGAAAAAGGAAAGGAAAAAGGAAAGGAAAAAGGAAAGGAAAAAGGAAAGGAAAAATATTAATTGTACTGAGCAAGATATGGCAGGAAGGTATTACAATTCTCCTGCAGCCTTTTATTTGACCCTCAAATATTGCCTGTTCTATCGAGCCTTATATCTGTATGGACTTTATAACCTTTCAGGGAACTGTATTCTTTGGATCCCATTTCAAAGTGACTAAAATTTTTCATGCACTACACAATGAACCTGTGCATTGAATAGGATGGTTTGGGGCTGATTTTTTGAGTCTAGACATTTAAAAGCAAGAGATACCAGTTTCCAACTTTTAGTTAATCTTTTGGACGTCACAGTGATAGTAGAGCTCAGACTGACATGTTAACCTAAATATTAAAATAGAAATACTGAATCAGCAAAATGTAGTATAAAAAGGTGCTGAAGTATATCAGAAATAATCGGTAATATTTAATCAGCAATACTATTACATTCAGTAGCTATTGAATTTACAACTATGTTTACAGTCCAACAACTCTCTTTTAATATATTTTATGCATACCCATACATGACTATGAAGTATTTGTCATAGCACTGTCAACACTGGGAGAAAATAGAACAGGAAAAGAATTAATATGAAGAACTTAAGACCAATTCCAATTTACAGAAATATGAAATAATATAATTTACTTATTCCTGGTAGAGGCAAATATATTTCCATTTTCTTACAAAATCCAGACAAATCTTATTCAAAGTCATATTGTAACAAAATGAAAGGTCTAGCAGAGCTGGATTGTTCTATCTTCTGCATCATTACAGAAGACCCAAAGTATTTGTATAGTTTATCTCAAAGGACAGCTTTCTGGCACATGTTGCACAGAGTAAAATGAGGGGTCTCTCAAGTTGCTGTGCAAAATGGATTAACAAATGAACAACTTCTGTTATAATATTCATAAACAAATGTTAAGTTGAGGAGAGAATAAGCTATGTGCCAAGATGAGGTGGCATGCATTATTAAACAAAAGCATACAGAGGCAGAATACATTAATGTACTGTCCAAATTTTATGAAATTTACTAACAGTTCTTTAGGGTTTCAGTAGGTGGTTATCCTAGAAAAGGGTAAGAGATGTAATTTTTATCAAAAAAATATTAGAAACATGATTTGTACCATGTACCTAAGAGATTATAACATGTTTGTGCATATTTAGTATCAAGATCTATCACAGATTGGATTATACAAGCTAGTTAGATGTACACACATAAGAGATGACAGTGTATGTAACATTTTATGGAAAGGACCAGAATGTTTCTTCTATCTGGCTAACTAATTTTATTTCCTTTGGCAACCATCATCACACTATATAGAGCTTACAGTAATAAGGCAAGCACCACCTGTTGTGCATAAAGAAGAGGCTTAAATCTATTCAGTGTTTTTTTTTTTCAGCTCCATAGCTAACTCCTAGAGTAATTAATGTGTTGCATTTATGGATACCATGCTGAAATGTCTGATCAATAATTAAAGCCATAATTTCAAAAGCCATAAAAAGAACTCTTCAAATTCAGTTTCACTAAATTAAGGAATTTTCCAGCTACTGAGTGATGGTGGGATATTGCAAATAATTTACTTATAAAATCCACTGCTGCTTCTTGTAGCCAACATAAATTTGTAGAGGAAGAAAGGATGTTGATTTTGTTTACTCACTCCATTAGCTTCTTCACAAGTAGTATTTTTCCCTAGTAAATATCCCTTGATACTTAATTTAAAATCTAAAGGAACCTCTCTGTTTTGAAACCATTCCATTATACATCATTTAAACTTTGGTTCCTAGCATTTTTATATCTTGTTACAAATGGCAAAAATCTTTCAAGCTATTTAGTCAACTCTTCTTGAGGTTCAGACTTATTTACTGGTCAACAGATGAAAGTAACTACAAAGAGAACAAATGAAGGAATTATGTTTATTACCCCTAGTGTTGGAAGTGTGGTAAAAGCAAAACAGTGAAAAAACCTGCAAAACACATATTTCCTTAACATATAGTGCCCAGAATAAACACAGGACAGTATCCAGTGATTTGTGTTGCCATGGAAGCAAGGAGGAACGTGAACTGAGGTGGAGGCCACACTATTCCATTATTCTACTTTTATCAAGGAATATTTGACACAACTGTACAGATTTATCTTCTGTTCTGCATTATGCAAGGACTTTTGCACAACTTATTCTTCCTCTTTTCTCACAACAACTGCGTGCACCTTGCACCAAGGAATGAGATGTGTCATTACACAAGAAACAAAGGCTTGACCACAGTCCCACTCACTCACACATACACACTTCGATAAACACTATCCCGAGCTTGTATCTAATTTGGAGCGAAGATAATCTGATACCAAATCAGAGGGACAGATCGACAGGTTTGGTCTCTTTGCCTCCCCCCCAACAAGGGACACCTTTTGGTAAAATTTGTGCCCTTGGCTATGCCAAGTGGAATTAAGTGTGTGTGATTGCAATCATTATTGTATGTAGTACTATATAGCCAACCTCTAGTTTGTGCATTTATTGTTGTCAATCTCAAAGAATCTTTAGATATTGCATAAGAATAAACCATACGATTCATGGACACGTTTCTTTTGAATGCAGATCGAGCTACAGCATACGGGCTGTTCATGCATCTGGTGTCAGGCCTATATTTACAGCAAATATTGGCATAGCTATTAAGAGATATGTCCAGCCATCCCAGGCTCTTCTAATCTCTGAGTTTTGGCTACAATGCAAGGGGATTCATCTCTTGACCAATTAATTAATCACCTTAAATGCAACACCTAATTACGTACCATGATCAGTGTTGGACTAGCAGTCCCCAAATCATGCAAAACATTATTTTTCCTTGAAGGTCAGAGTATAAAACCAGAATAGTGTCTCAATCTGAAGTTCATCAGTAATACTAGGTAGAAGTTATATTATGTCATTAAAGATATTCAGTCCTGTTTTGTCTTCAAAAGAAATACACAAACCTATTTTATATTAACTTGAGAAAGGCTTGTGGGAAAATAAAAGCAGGGATTATATTAAGTACAAAGAAGACTGTAGTCTTGGTTCTTCATTATTTCTATCATGTAATTCCAAAGACATCAGCAGAACAATATCAGCTTTTCACCGTAAAGGAAGAAAAATTAAACATTTATGTAGCTAATTAAAACATGAGTTATAGGGCATAAGTCATTACTAAGTGCTGGAGACAAGAATCAGCAGCATCTCCTCTAGGAATTCTCTTTAGATGTATAATATTCTTTACTGTGGACTATTATGTCTCAACCACTGTGAGGTTCAGGAATTCAAGCTATATTTGTTCAACATCTCAGGTGTTAAGTCCTCATATCCTAATGTATTTGATGTATGGTTTTATTCCATCTACATACTATTTAAAATATTACTATTAAATAAAAAACAAATGTAAACAAATAAACACCTCTTACAGTCGTTATGTAGTTGTTATATATTTCATATTTCTCTCTAGAATTTTATTTAAAACCTGTTTCATCACATGAAATCATGTCTTTTCTCATGATTATCTTATCAGGCATAAACAAAATACTAATTAATAGTAACTAAAAAACAAAAATCCATAATCAAAAGTTTTGCAGAGTAAATTCTTATTATTAGATATTGCTGCTAGTGAAAAAGAGGGGAAAAAAGATTGCTAAATATATGTAAAAGTGCATCAGGGTATTAATTTATATTCCAGAATGAAGTCTGCTTTGTTCATTAACTTTCCTTGAAACAATTAAAATAAACATCTTAAAGTGGTAAGGAATTAATTTTTGATTACAAAAAAAAAACCAAAAACAAAAAACAAAACAAAACAATCTAGATACACCAGACCTAGAAAAACTAAAGAAATACTGACCAAATCTAGAAATAGCAAAATAGGCAGGGAAAAAAGAAAATAAAATCCTCTGAATTTACCAGTACAGTATCAGGGCATTTATTATATTTTGTACCTGTAACAGTATTTAAAAACATCAAGAACATTAAATAACAGTTGCAGTATATATGGAGCATAACAGTGTCTGTTTTGTTTAGTTTAGTTTTTTTTTTTCCTAAAAGACTTTTAATAGTGTTTTGACAGCCACTCTTCAAGAAATTGTGCTATGTGAGAAAACCTATGTATAAAATTATAAACTTCTTTGTGATGATTGCAACCATTTCTCTTCTCAAAGTACATGAAACAGGAAATCAGAAGACAGCTGCAAAAGTAGCCATTTCTCAAACACTCATCAGTGACAACCTGGTACTCACTAAGCACAACAATTCCAGTATCAAGGCTTACTCCAAGGTCCATCATAATTGTAACTGGAATTTGGACCAGATCAATGAAAAATCACACTCTGAAAAGACCTAACTTGCTTGTCCATTTCCACCAGTGCTTATACAAACCAGCCAAAATCTATCTTCAACGATAGTTTCCAGAAGAAAAGCATTGCACTGGGTTTGCATGGCAAGTTTTCGACAACAGGAGGGCTACATGGGTGGCTTCTGAAGCTTCTGTGACAAGCTGCTAGATGCTTCCCCTATGTCTGATAGAGCCTATGCCAGCCAACTTCAAGAAGGATGTGATGCAGGCCAAGGTTGAGCTCATCAGTGATGGTGGTAGCACATCTGTGATAATGTATTTAAGGAGGGTAAAAAAACCCTGCAAAACTGTAATTGCAGACAGGAATGAGGTGTGAGAATATGTAAGAAATTCTGCAGATACCAAAGTCAGTGAAGGAGGGGGAGGAGGTCTCCAGATGCCATAGCAGAGATCCCCCTGCAGCCCCTGGAGAAGACCATGGTGGGGCAGGCTGTCACCCTGCAGCCTGTGGCGGTTAACAGCGGAGCAGACACCCGCCTTCAGCCTGTGGATGTGCCCAAAGGAGGCTGTGACCCTGTGGGAAGCCCATGCTGGAGCAGGATCCTGGCAGGACCTGTGGACCTCTGGAGAGAAAGGACCCCTTGCTGGAGCAGGTTTTCTGTCAGGACTTGTGACCCCATGGGGGACCCACACTGGAGCAGCCTCTTCCTGAAGGACTGCACCCCGTGGAAGGGACCCACGCTGGGGCAGTTCATGGAGAGCTGTAGCCTGTGGGAAGTACTTGTGTTGGAGAAGTTTGTGGGGGACTGTGTCCCATGGGAGAGACCCCATGCTGGAATATGGGAAGAATGTGAGGGGTCCTCCCACCAAGGAGGAAGGACGGGCAGATGACTGCAATCCCCATTCCCCATTCCCCTGCGCTGCTGAGGGGGAGGAATTAGAGAAAATCAGGAGCAAAGCTGAGCCCAGGAAGAAGAGAGGAAAGGGAGAAAGATGTTTTAAGATTTAGTTTTTTATTTCTCTTTACTCTGATTTCATTGGAAATAAATTAAATTAATTTACCCAAGTTGATTCTGTTTTGCCCGTGACAGTAATTGTTGAGTGATCTCCCTGTCCTTATCTCAACCCATGAGCCTTTCATTATATTTTCTCTCACCTGTCTAGTAGAGGAGGGGGACTGATAGAGTGGCTTTGGTGGGCATACAGCTGGGGTCAACCCACCACAAGCATTTAGACATGCTGATGTCTCTTTTTTTTTTTTTTTTTCATTTTTATGTAGGCCCTGGTATATGATTTACACAGTAGATCTTAGCTATGCTGAAAAAAATAATGAGTATAAAGGAACCACAATTCAGCTGCAGAGAGAAAACATTCCATGATGATGAATGGACTTTATCTGCAGAGACTGGATGTAACAATTGCACACTGAATATATCTAATAAAATATACCAGTGAGAGTCTAAAATACCTACTTCTGATAGCTCTGCAAGTCAGTGACCCACAGAGCAATGTTTAAAACCTTACTAGCTACTTTGGACTCTAATTTCTTTATGCACTGCTACTACTATTCTGAGGCATTGAAAGGCATTGGCTATTTTTCTAGTCACAACATTTTAAAACAATAAATTACTTTTGAAATGAATGACATGTTTCCAAGTTTTAAAAAGATTAACTTTTTCTACTTGCTCAGATAAATCACAGAGGGTGAAACAAAAAAAAAAAAATCCTATTTTGTTACTGTTCATCAGAAATCGCTAAGTATTTTGACAGGAAAGTAAACAAAGCAAGAAATTACATATTCAAGGAATATTTTTGTTTTAGCTGGTGGAAATATGTAATGTGTATATGAAATACCACAAATACTGTATAAATAGATTAAAAAATTCCAAACAAACAACAATCCCCCCCAAAACCCCTACTGTTATTTTAAAAAAAGCACGACTATTGGTGACTCTGGAATAAATGTTAAATGTTTTGTGCCTGGATCATGTCTGAGTCATGATGCTTAAATGGAAGTTAACAAAGAATATCAGTGTGTAAATATCTGATTGATTGTCATTTCAAGATCTGGGGGAAATAATGAGAAAAGCATAAGGGACTGGGTTTTTTAGTTTTGTTTGGTTTTTTACCCCCACCATTCCTTTGAAGCTGATGTGAGCAATTATTATACAGGTTCATATGTTATATCTGCTTCAAATACCTGTATACCAGTCATGTCACCTTTCCTTCACCGTTTTAGGATTTTTTCCCTATGACTTACAAGCCACTTATCTTCATTTTCAGTCCTTTGTAGCCAGCCAGCATTCACTATACCTGCTACATATACTTCAATTACTGTTAATGCATTCATTTTTCTTTATATGACCTGGGATACTGGCCTCCTATAGTTTTTTTTAAATCATTTTTTGTCTGTTTAAAAAACATGTTTTTCACTGCACTTTAAAGGAACTTATTATCAGTAAGCATACAAATAACTCCATTTATTCTTTCAAATACCCTGCTGCCTGAAAATTATTTGTGCTATTTAGGCTTCTGGGGTATCAAGATTTTTTTAATATTTGTTTCTTTATACATGTCCATGTGTTTGTATCAGTATGTTCTGTCTTTTTAGTTCAGAGTTTGGAAGCTGTTTGGGCCTTCTTCTGTGCGTTTGTGCAACATTGAGCAGTCTTGTCTTGATATCCACTTAGAGCTTTTAAAGTGCTACAGGTAGTAAGAGCAATTTGTTTAATGATTTCTCACTCAACCTTTTTTTTTTTTTTTAAAAGACCGTTCTCACTTTCAACATCTCCAGTTCTTAAATCTATGATTGTAAATATCCACTGAAAACTACCTAACAGTAAAGTAGCAATTAAAATTGATTCATATTTATGAATTTCTTGCATTTTCCAAGATGTAACAGGGGAAAAATAAAAATAAAAAAAAAAAGAAAAAAAAAAAAA